>NC_090919.1:7909490-8112460 GCF_040956055.1 Brachionichthys hirsutus | reverse complement strand
AAGGCTCTGCCAGCAGAAGCTTGTTCTGACTAGTTTTAAGGTCATTTTGATGATTTCAGTCTGAACACTGCAGTAACATGTCCTTTTGTCAGCATCTGCCGGAAGAAGCTTGTTCTGACAGTTTCAACTTGTTTTGAGGTCATTTTTCTTCTTTCAGTCTGAAAAATGCAGTAGCATGTCCTTTTGTCAGCATCTGCTGGAAGAAGCCTAAAAGTTAACCCTTCCTACCCTCCTAAACGTAACCCTTCCCTTCCCCTTTTAGTCTATACCTAACCCAGTTCTTTTTTCCTAACCTAACCTTCCCGAACGCATAATGTATTATGCCTTAACTTAAGCCTAAACTTAACCCTTCCCTCCCCCCTTTTCCTAACCTTAACCCTCTCCACCATCCTATGCCCAAACTTACCCCCCCCCCCCCTTTTCTTAACCTTACCCCTCCCTACCCTAGGAATCATTCAAGTCAATTCAATTAAATTCAGTTTTATTTCTGTAGCGCCAGATCACAATATAAAGTCATCTCAAGGCACTTTACAGGATTAGCAGGGAAACACAGAACCCAACTTGACCCACAAGAGCAACGGAGGCAAGGAAACACTTCCCTTTAACGGGCAGAAACCTTGGACAGAACCTAGGCTCATGGTGGACGGCCATCTGTCTGACCGGCTGGGTTGAGAGAGAGAGAGAGAGAGAGAGAGAGAGAGAGAGAGAGAATGGCAGGTCGGAGACGAGTCAAAAACAAGGAGATGGATAGGAAGTGATAGAGAGACAGAGCAGGAGCAGACAAAAACAAAATGTATGACTGGACATGCTAATGCCGATGAGGCATCAGCGCTGAGGGACACAGGTCCAGGTTCTGCAGCACCACGGACAGAAGGACCTGAAAGAGAGAGAGAGGGACAAACAGAGGGACAGAGAGAACAAGACTACAGGAAGAGAGAGAGAGAGATTACTGACATATATTTATAACATGAATAACCAGATAAAGGGGGAGGAGCTCAGTGTGTCATGATGTTAAGCCACCAGTGCTGCCTAATGACAGCATATTGATTATATTGATTACTGCATCGATTAGTTATGAGCTTTGTTAAAAAGGAAAGTCTTTAATCTACTCTTGAACATAGAGATGGTGTCTGTCTCAAGAACCAATCAGGGAGCTGATTCCACATTAAAGGAGCTTGATAACTGAAAGCTCCGCCCCCCTGTCTGCCCTTGGAAATGTCTGGAACCAAGAGCAGGCCAGCATTTTGGGACCGCAGGGTTCTAGTGGGGCAATACGGGATAATCATCTCTGTAAGGTAAGGAGGGGCCTGGCCAGTGAGGGCTTTAAAAGCGAGTAGAAGGATTTTATATTCAATCCGTTCCCTAACAGGAAGCCAATGCAGAGACGCCAGAACAGGGGAAATGTGTTCTCTCAGTCTGGTTCCCGTCAGAACACGAGCTGCTGCATTCTGGATCAGAACACGAGCTGCTGCATTCTGGATTAGCTGGAGATGTTTAATCTACCTTTTTGGGCAGCCGGACAGTAAGGAGTTGCAGTAGTCCAGACAGTTTCAACTTCAGTATCTGCCAGAAGAAGCTTGTTCTGACAATTTCAACTTGTTTACAGGACATTTTTAGTCAAGTCACAGCAATCTCTCATTCTTGCTGTTTTCAGTCTGAAAGTCTACCTTACAACTAACCCTAACCCTAAAACGTTGGTGTTCGGGTTCGGGTTAGTTAGAATGAACGAGAGACAATCAGAGACTGCAGACCCCGCCTCCAATAGACTATTGGATCTTGTGAGACAGTAAACAGGGCTTCCAGATCAGAGGGGCCAAACCTGCTCTAGCTTGCTGCTCCGGAACGTACTACAAGACACCTTCTGGAATTTCAAGTCGATTAGTTTACTAGTTTTTGAGTTATGCGCTCGGACAGACAAAAAAACAGACAAACAAACGCACCCAATTGCAATACCCTCGCTTCTGCTTCGGCGAGGGTAAATATGCATTTTTTTATTAGTTATTATTTTCAATAACGTTGCAGTTAAGTTTGCTGACAATACAGCGTGTCGTGTCACTTCTTGGTAATCCGGACACCGATCACGGCCCGGTGTTGAGTGACTTTTTAAACTGGTGTGAGAGATCATTCTTGAGCATTAACGTTAAGAAAACAAAGGAAATGCTCACTGATTTTAGGAGGAAGACCCCACCAATCCTCCCTGTTTTTATTCATGGTCAGGCAGTGGAAACGGTACAGCAGTACAAATACCTGGGTACCACCGTGGACGACAAGCTGTCATTTGAGGCAAACACAGATGCTGTTTTTGCAAAGGCCCACCAGCACAGTGACGTGCAGTCAGGGGAGGCAAGTGAGGCACAGCCTCCCCTGTCATCATATAAAAATCATGTATTTGTATTATTAAAAATAATATAAAAATAATATAATATAACATCAGTGATATTATAATATATTTTATGATTTGTTTTCATTTTTAATAATACAATTAGTGCGTCACGTATTCTTGTGCTCGGCATTAAAATACTGCAGAATGAGGCCATGTGTAATTCTGCCTCCAGCCGATAGGAGGCCAGTGAGTGATTCAGCGCACTCATCAGCTGATCCGCTCGTTCAGACGGGCTTGTGAACACGGAAGCGCTGGCTGTCTGGATGTCTGGACGTCAAGCAAGAACCCGTGTTTTCTGCTTTTCCTGCCTTCTTTTCTCAACTTCAGAGATGTCTGGACTCGGATGGGATATTGCAACATGAAGAATTTACCGAGAAGCCTCCAAACACGAGCAGCGACCGCGCGTATTCATGGTCAAATTGAGGGACCGATTCGAGCAGGACTGCGGCGGACTGGGCCTGACAGAGTCCATTGGATGTGAACGAGTGTTCTGAAACGTTCTGGAGAACATAAGCTGTCAAATGAAGCCCAGCTTTTCCTCCGATATCGCTCGTACATCTGTCGGTCTGCGCTCTCTCTCTCACTCTCCCTCACCCACTCACTTGCTCCGTGTCAGGGAGCAGCGTGTCCACACACACCCCCTCACCCACACCCGTCTCAGAACATGTGTTTAACAGTTAAACATCAGTTAAACTTTAACTGATCAACACACACGCATCCACACACATTCAACGCTGCACACACACTGATACGCACAGTTGAATAATTTCATTAAATCTTTTGTAAATACGCAGATTATGTGTGTCTCCCCTTTTTGTCATAAACTGATGAGCCAGGTTTGTGACAATATGTAAAAAATTCTGGTACGAATTTTTAAACAAAACACGTTAAATGTTGCCAATCAAATTGTAACCGGGTGATTGGAGTTAATTGGGCAGGCAGGTGTGGGAGGGAGCACCTGTGGCCCATTTACCACTGACTGGGGGGGGCGTATATAGGTGCTTCCCCTCCCTCGTTCCAAGTCCTCATTTTGTGTTTTCCCCGTCTCGAAGGCAGGTTGGCCGTACAGACTGTCACTGCCGTGTCTCTCCTTTTCTTTTGTTAGTTTTGTTTTAGGGTGTAAATGAATGTTTTGAATTCCTAATGCCGTGCTGGTCATCACTGTGAGCGGACCTGTGGGTGGGAAACCCGCTAAAGCGAGCTGGGGACCAAAAGGCAAAACTATATCTTTAGGGGCAGGTTCTAAAGTGGCGTTGTTGGCGACCGCCGATTAGCCCCGTATTCACAACGCCACATTTTGGCGTTGTCGGCAGAGATGTGACGTGGTGAATACGGGGCTAATTGACGGTCGCCAACAACGCCACTTTAGGACCTGCCCCTAAAGATATAGTTTTTCTTTTGGTCCCCAGCCCGCTTTAGCGGGTTCCCCACCCACAGGTCCGCTCACAATAACGACCAGCACGGCATTTACTACATACAAAACGCTTTATTTAACCCTAAAACAAGCTTCCGCTAAAACCACACCTTAAAACAAATTAACCAAGGTTTTAGGCAAATGTGGTGGGAACTACTGTGAAAGCAACAAAGAAAACCCAACAAAGAAATATAAACGCACTCGAACTAAGGTCTAAACAAAACACACAAGAAAACATGCAGACTAACTAAACAGTTCCCACCACCCGCCGGAATAACCCCAATCAATACGGACATACACATACAATAAAGGAAGCTATCAACCTAGTAAAGAAAGATATATACGAAATCAATGCAAACAAAAAGGCAAGGCAGCGACCCTCCACGCCAACCTGAATTAACAGAAACCCCAGTCATTAAGAGCATTACCCAGATACGTCATGGAACAGTGTTAAATGAGTCAGTTCTACCTGCCTTCGAGATGACCACACCCAGCTGGCTCACTCCCGCTGGCGCTCCCTTCAGCTCGGAGGGTGGAGAGTGAGACCGGGAACGAGGCAGGGGAAGCGCCTATATACGCCCCGCCCCATCAGTGGCAATAGATTGCAGGTGCTTCCACACCTGCCCGCTAATTGCCACCAATCACCCGGTTACAAAATGATGAACAAGCTGTAGGTTCATTGATTAGTAAATCTGACTGTGCCTCACCAGATATGAACCTCACCGCACGTCACTGCACCAGCATGTACTTTTACCGGAAGTTGAGAAGTTTTAGTGTGGATACCTCTTTCATGAAGATGTTTTATTCTTGTTTTATTGAGTCTGTTTTAACCTTCTCTTTTATTTGCTGGTTTGGGTCCGTTACGGTGAAGGACAAAAACAGGCTGCTGAACAGCATCAAGAGGTGCAGCAAGATGGGGGGGGGCGGGGGGGGGGGGGCTAAAAAAGAAGGCACAAGCTGTCCTGGCTGACCCGACTCCCCCGCTGGCCTCTGAATGCAAGCTGCTGCTTCCGGTCGTCGGTACCAAAGTGCAGGACAAACAGACTCAAAGTCATTCCTTCCTGCATCCATTGGTTTGATCAACAGCCTTTTATGATAAGCTTTTATTCCACTTGTGCACTTTTTATGTTTTGTTGTGTGTTGACTGAATTGTGGTGTGTCTCTGCTGGCTGTGAAGCAAATTGCCCCTCACGGGGATAATAAAGTTTTAAGTCTAAGTCTGAGCCAGTGCTTCTCGATTATTTTCTGTCGCGCCCCTCCTAGGAAGAAAAAAACATTTCAGGCCCCCCCCCCCCCCCCCCCCCGGAAAAAAACCCCACTCTTGTATCCTTATTAACATACAAAGAAATATGAAAAAGAAAGAAATATAGATTAACTTACAACAAATAATAACTTTATTACCATTTTTTAAAGTCTGCAACAGAAAATAAGGAAGTCAAGTCTTTCTTCTTCTCCCACCGGATTGTTTACGACTGCTCTTCTTCTGCTAATCCTCCCTGCGTGCACTCTGACAATCAGGGCGCCACTGCCAACTACTGGAGTGGATGTGCAATTACACTTTACTCTTGTACGGCAAAAAAATATTTTCTCCGCGGTCACAGGCGCCCCCCCTGACATTGCACCGTGCGCCCCACCATTTGAGAACCACTGGTCTAAGCAGTTATACAGTTCACGCGATATTTTGATTTGAAATGTGTCCATAGCCACATTTCTGGTGGTATTCCAGAAATTCCCTCAATTGGATCAGCCAATGCTAAGGCTTCCGTCCCCAGTTGGATCTATTTCATATTGGTAGGAAATGTTAAATTAATTTAAAAAATATAGCTTAACGGTTTACAAACTCCTGTAATGACCATTTTTAACGTTTGCATGTCCAAATCATCACAGTCGGATAATTTCTTCATCATCTATTGGTTCTAAATACATTTAACTTGTATTTCTTTCAATTTCTAAACTTTTAAAGCTTTTTGTTGAGGATGGAATCAGTTTGGCCATATCAGGACCTATATTTGCAAAATAATTGTTAAAGTAATTTACTATAAGGTCCTTATTAGTTGTAGGGAATTTCCGTAAAGAACCGGAAGAGGGTTTGGTAAAACCCTACATAGTGTAGGAATCTTTATTTTTTATTATACTATTAAGAATTCTCCAAGTGTTTCTGATATTTTTATTCAATAATTTAGCATAGTACTCTTTTTTGCATGTCATAATGTTTGTAAGTTTGTTTTTCTATAGTTCTTTTTTTTTAAGAATTGTTGTTGTTGTTGTTCTCCCTTCACCCTTACACATCACGATCACGCCTCCCTCATTAGCTCCCACCTCACCCTCACCTCGTCCACTATCACCTGTGCCCTCATGAACCCCGGCACACATTCGTACACTAAATCCCTGACTGTCCTGAACCCTGCCTCCCACATGGCCTTGTTATACATCGTGCTCCCCTCGTGAGTTATCTGTGGGTTGAAAAACAGTGGCTGCTCCCACACCTGCTTCACATTCGCACACTCATACTTCACATACTGCACAAACTCTCCCCATGCTGCCAGTACTTCTTTATAAAACTCACTCACTCCATCCATCCTTGCCTTTTTCATCGCCATGTACACTCCACTCTCACCGCACCCCCTGCATTTATTTATGGACTCCCTTAGAAAAACCTTCCACCCGTGATCCCTACTCTTATCTAAATATCTGATCAGCGTTTTAACTCTTAGTGCCGGTTTTTCTTTTTGCATGCATTCTGTAATCCTTTTGTAATCCATTCATTGTGTCTATTCTTTTTTTGGCCACTACTGGGCAGTTTTTATCATTGGGTAACTTTTTAGAACTTTTAGAATGTTTGTTTAGAATTCTTAGAAGTGCATGCATTATTCACATAATTACCCTCGCCGAAGAGGAGGCGAGGGTATTGCAATTGGGTGCGTTTGTCTGTCTGTTTGTTTGTTTGTCTGTTTGTTTGTTTGTCTGTCCGAGCGCATAACTCAAAAACTAGTAACCCAATCGACTTGAAAATTTTACACAAGCAAGGTTCTGTCCGTGGCTCGGTCCTCCCCGAGAATGGCGTTGATCCGGATCTGGATCCAGATTCTAGAATTATTTTTACATCTGGAATCGTGCCTGTGCTGTAAACTGCCACTTTAAGAGGGAGGGACACGAATGGCATGATGGGAAAAAGAGTCCAGAAGGAGTCTTGTAGTACGTTCCGGAGCAGCAAGCTAGAGCAGGTTTGGCCCCTCTGATCCGGAAGCCCTGTTTACTGTCTCACAAGATCCAATAGTCTTTTGGAGGCGGAGTCTGCAGTCTCTGATTGTCTTTCTAGTTTTCTTTGTACAATGGTCCCTTATTTATCACGGGGGTTATGTTCTAAAAATCCGCCAAGTAGTCAACTTTTTACAATTATTATACATGTTTTAAGGCTCTAAACCTTTACCACACACGTTACATCAGGGGTGCCCATTACGTCGATCGCGAAGGGAAAGTGGGTCGATCGTGTGACATATTGTTTGATTGACATGCGGGGCAGCCAGTCAGATGACGACTTGTTTTTTCTGACCGCACATGCGCAAATAGGCGCTAAGCGCAGTGTCGCTGCGCCATGCTCTCTCTCTCTCTCTCTCTCTCTCTCTCTCTCTCTCTCTCTCGAGGGGTGAGGGGCTGGACGCACACACAGACACATCTCACAGCACGAGTTACGAATTATCTCCGATCTTCAGCCCTCGCTTTTCCCTTTAAAACTACAGAAAGTTTATCACCATTGCTGGACCGAGTAAGAAGACAGAAACACATCACTTTAACGCGGAATGGGAGGCGGAGTTTGTTTCACGATGTCGTTTAAACGCTGTTCTGCCTGTGCCGCCCATCGATCGCTCTCCAGATGTTTTATTTATTGATCACCGGAGAACACTTCGGCTGCTTCAACACGACCAAGAGGCAGTTTTCTTCCTGCAGTACTCTTCATCAGATACTCGGAGTAATGAAACTAATGAAACCTGAGCGTTCCTCTCTGCCGCTAACGCTAGCACAGCTGCAACTTCCCCTTGCACTACAAAATAAGAGCGCACATTTCAAAATAAACGTCAAGCAGCTGCGCTGCATTTACACGGCCAGTCTACAATCGCAATAACGACAATACGACACCGACTTTCCACCGAAAAGCGAGCTGAGAAACAGAAAGGTTCATGAATTAAGATCCCAGTTGTCTGGACAGCAGCCATTTTACACACAACATACTTCAAAAGCGAAAGCCGCCACCGAGGCATCGTTCTGCGAGAGTCACGTCATCATTAATAACAAGAAGTCCTTCCAAACCTGATGCAATTACAAACACATGTTCAGAGTTAATTCAATTGTGTTGTTCAATATTAGCTCATGCGGTTACGCAGGGTACATCAGCATACATTGTACGTAAAGATTCATCGATATATTTGAAAATACTTCTATGTTTTGCATTTTTTTAGTGGGTAGATCTTTGTGACTTGGTCATTTTAAAAGTAGCTCGAATGCTGAACAAGTGTGAGCAGCCCTGCGTTACATTGTACACGCTAAAGCCAAAAGGACTCCACCCCTGCGCCCTCTAATTGGCTATCTCATAATCGCTTGGAATGTTTCTGGTCCCTTTCTTGAATGCTATTGGACACGTGAGCTGTCAGTCAAAAGCCTCAACCCGACTTCCGTCACGAAGTTTGTGTGAGAGGACAGATGTTTGGTAAGTTACCGAACAAATATCTAAAGACACGTAGCCGTTATATTTATTCAGCCGGTTCTGTTCTGTGTGGATCAATAATAAGATGTGTTAACTGTTCATCTTTACTTTGAAAGGTCCATTCTGTCTGATTTGATGTGGCTGTGC
Organism: Brachionichthys hirsutus; assembly: GCF_040956055.1. Lineage (NCBI taxonomy): Eukaryota > Metazoa > Chordata > Actinopteri > Lophiiformes > Brachionichthyidae > Brachionichthys > Brachionichthys hirsutus. The sequence goes on along the minus strand of NC_090919.1, from coordinate 8,103,814 downwards.
TACAGCAGAACACTATGCGCGTTCAAGCACTGTGTTAAACCATTCCGGTTCTGGTCTCCGAACCTTGGTTGGGGGGACACCGGGGAGATCGCTCCTCTCCAGGGCCGAAGGCTGTTCGTCCTCGGGGTTAGCTCCCAGACTTTGCGCTGGTGAAAAAGGCTAAGAATGCAAGAGGGACATGCCAGACTTGCTGAATAGCTGAAGCTGCTTTATTTCGCTTGCACTTGAAAACAATCGTCCCTTTTCTTTTTAAAAGAGCAATATTAAAATCTCCACATAGAAACGTTACTTTGCGAATCTTATGAATTTTTTTTCAATCCAATTAGACCCCAGGTTATCTGTAGATCCAACTCACCATAACATTTATCTGTTTTTCCATAACTAGTTCTATTGTTAAACATTCGAGAACATTACCTCGACATTGACAGCTGACATTGTTTCGATGACCCTGTATGACCTGTAGCATGTAAGAGAGCACCTGCATGCTCTCTTACATGCTAACGCAGCAGCGCTGGCATCAAGACATGTGGACACAGCAGCAGCTATGGAACGGCACACAAAACACACATGAGCACTTTGGGAGGTTCCATTTACACCCCCCAGACAGAACAGAACACAAACATCAGAGAGAAATTTGCTCATTGCTTTTGCTACAGTCCTCATGTTAAACATTACACATCTCGTTTCTGCTGGACCGTCCATCTAAAGATTTATTCAGCTGCATGTCTGACCTTTTCTCTTTTCATGTATGATGGTTTTCTTTATTGCAATGTTTGATTCCATCCCTCCATTCTCTGCATCCTCTCCTTTTCCCATCATCCTCAGCGGCAGCAGAAGGCCGCCATGATGCTGACTGGTGGTGAGAATGGCCTGGCAGCAATGAGCGCCCCCCTTGTCCTTAGTGAGGAAGTAAAGGAGGGCGTTGAGCCACGCGTTGAACGATGCTAAAGGCCTAGTGATCTTGTAGCACATGGAGACCATGGTCATGGTGTGACAGGACACGCCCTTCGTTACCTTCAAAAGGAGGATTATGGATCTTGTGACGTGAAATGGGAAGAAGCACAGAGCAAAGAGGAGGGTGATGGTGATGATGGTCCTGATCGATTTACGTCTGCGACCAGCATAAGGGGAGTGGGAGCCGAGGAAAATCGGCATTCCTTTGTCTCTTCTTCGTGGCCCAACCGTTCCGTTGCTTCCTCGTCTTCCTCTTCCAATGATAGTCTCTCTCTTCTCTGTGCCTTCACATCCAGCATCTCGCTTCACTCTGTAGGATGATGGCTGGGAGTGGAGTGTCCTAAATATGGTCAGAACAACATGAGAGTAGCACCAAGCGATGATGGAGAATGGCACAAAGAAGCCCAGTACATGGAGGATGATGCCATACGGCACATAGTCAGGAAACTCCTTGTCTATGGCATCGTCCCAGCAGTTCTGGTACTCCTCGATGACCCTGTCCCAGTGACCTTTGCTGGAATTCAGCGGTGACACCTCATAGCTTAGTTTTTCCATAATGCTTGCATTGCCACCAAGGCCTGCCAATCTGGTCACATGACCAGTCTGAGCAAACCGGAAGATGGGGCAGGACAGAGCAAACACCACGATCCAAACCACGACACATGTGCACTTGACCGCCTTCCTGGTCTCCAGGGTGATGATCTTCATGGGGTGGCAGATACCGAGGTATCTGTGAACAGAGATGCAGGTGAGGAAGAAGATGGAGCAGTAGAGGTTAAAGTAGAAGAGGAAGCGAACCAGGCGACACATGAAGTCCCCGAACACCCATCGGTCTCGCATGATGTAGCTCGCCACCAGAAAGGGCAGCGACAGCCCGTACATGAAGTCCGTGGAGGCCAGGTTGACCATGTAGATCAGAGAGGCGTTCCAGCGCTTGGTGCGGCGGAACGACTGGTACAAGACGATGGAGTTCAGCGAGATGCTGAAGAGGAAGGTGAACGAGTAGCAGATGGGGAGGAAGATATACTTGTAGGACTCATCAATGCTGCAAGACGGAGACGATGGGGGGGTGGAGGAGTTGAGAACGTCTTCTCGGGAGGACATGGCGAGGGCGGCGTCTATCTCATGTGAGGGTGACCTTGAACAAGTCTGCGGTTCTTTCGAGAGTCTTCTGTTTCATCCTTCCGAAGAGATGCTGCCCAGCAGGGTCTCAGATGGTTCTGGAGGAGTGGGTTCCCCTGGAGACAAAGAGACACATCAGTTACCAGCTTCATGTTACAGAAGGAAGAAATAAGTAACAAGATTCAGCTGCGTCGCCATCTTACACTCATCACCCCCCCCCCCCCCCCCCCCAATGGTGACCTGGTCGTCCTGCTGCTGATTCTCTGCTTGGTTACCTGTATTTTTTTCCTCTCTCCTTTTACCTTGTCTGCATTCGTGCTCCACAGTGACGTACACAACGTCAGTCTCTGTTAGATTCTATGCTTTTTATTCTTATAGTGATTGTGACCGTCACCTGCCCTCTTGCCAGACTAGCCTATTCCTATTTTATTAGTTTTATTACCTGCTTACCGCCGTAGAGGGCTGTGCACACCGCAGTGAACACACAACATGGACAAACACAAAGTGACAAATACACAGTGTTCTGAGGAGAGAGTACAACGGATTTATTTGTGTACTTAATTCTACCCCTTCATCCAATCATCACCAAGAGTTGTCCCAATACACCAGGTTCACATCAGCCTCTAGAGGAAAGTCTGGATCACCAAGTTCTCAGGAGATCTGAGGAAGAAGAGAGAGAGCATAGTGAGAGCCACAAACACTGAACCAGCAACCTCCACTGACTCAGAGACCTGTGGGCGGAGTTAACTCTCAGATCGAGTTTTGATTGGTGCTGGAGTGGTGGATCTGGCATGCGTGAAACCTCCACCTAAGAACGGGGCAGCCATCCCGGACCCAACAACGGAAACATGAGCCCCCAGATCACCCCAAGCCGCCACAGCAACCCGAGAACGACCCCCATGGCCCCCCCAGAGTCACACGCAGAAGAACCAGCCCAGGGCCCGAGAACGAGCCCCGGGGCCCCCCCAGAGTCACACGCAGAAGAACCAGCCCAGGGCCCGGGAGCGACCCCCATGGCCCCCCCAGAGTCACACGCAGAAGAACCAGCCCAGGGCCCGGGGGCGAGCCCCGGGGCCCCCCCAGAGCCACACGCAGAAGAACCAGCCCAGGGCCCGAGAACGACCCCCGGGGCCCCCCCAGAGTCACACGCAGAAGAACCAGCCCAGGGCCCGAGAACGAGCCCCGGGGCCCCCCCAGAGTCACACGCAGAAGAACCAGCCCAGGGCCCGGGAGCGACCCCCATGGCCCCCCCAGAGTCACACGCAGAAGAACCAGCCCAGGGCCCGGGAGCGACCCCCGGGGCCCCCCCAGAGCCACACGCAGAAGAACCAGCCCAGGGCCCGGGAGCGACCCCCGGGGCCCCCCCAGAGTCACACGCAGAAGAACCAGCCCAGGGCCCGAGAACGACCCCCGGGGCCCCCCCAGAGTCACACGCAGAAGAACCAGCCCAGGGCCCGGGAGCGACCCCCGGGGCCCCCCCCGAGTCACACGCAGAAGAGCCAGCCCAGGGCCCGGGAGCGACCGTCACCAACACAGCCGACGAAACCTAGGCCAGCGCAGCGGCACGGGGCACAGCGGGCCGGCGCGGCGTCCCACCAGCACCCAACACCACGCCCCCCACAACCACCCGCCCCCCTCCCAGCACCTTCCACCCATCCTGCACACCCCCCCACCCCACCCACTGGCTTGTTTGCCTGTGAATGAGGCTCAGTCTGCTGAGTCAGCTCTTCTCACCCCATTAACTCAGCAATAAGTAACCACGCATCCCGAGGAGGCTCCGCCCCTTGAGCTGGAAAGGTGAAGCCCTTTCCCTGTCATGCAGGTGTGCTGCAGCTCCAGATGTGTGTGGGAGCAGCAGCCGAACACTTTTTGGGAAGGTGTTTTATCAATGAAGGTTTTTATATTTAGTAGAGGCTCATTCAGAATCACCAATCCTTCGATCGTCCAAGATAATATTCAGCACTGACCAAAGAGGAGCTTTAAATTCCTTTAAATTTCCATCTTCTTATATGAAAATAGTTTTTCGAATGACAGCAAGAAAATATCTGTAATAAAATTTTAAACCTGACTTTTTATGCAATTACGTGGAATCGTTATGCTTTCCGGTAATATGATATTTGTTATTATTACAACAATTTATAAGCATTTTAACTTTTTTCATAAATGTGAGATATTTAATCATTATTATGAGACTTTGTTCTTTTTCATTTTCTCACACTAGAATCATTATTGGATCTTCTCCCATTACTAAAAGACCTTTGCTCATTTTAAGTGTCTTAAGTGTTCTTGTTATATTGAGTTAAGTTCTCATTATTATGAGATCCTTTCATTATCAGGTCTTCTATTACTACTTTTTTTTTTTTTTTTTTTACCAGATAATGGTCTCATTGTGTTTCTTTTCTCATGAGATCTTTTGTTGAGAAGAGGTTGTGTTCCAGGAACGGCTTGTGTTTGGAGAAACAACAGGTGTTCTTGAATCTTGAATCTAAGATTTACTGTCAATGCCACTGACCTGAAAATAAGCACACCTTGACAGCGGCATTAGCAGCTTAGCCTTTGTGGACTAGGAACTGCAATGATATATACTGTATATATATATATATATATATCACAGCAATCTGCTGCTGGACCAACGGCTTACCAGGGAAGACTTTTACTCCATATAGCTCCTGTTCTATTTGATGTGCAGCAGAAAACCCCAAAAATAACTTCAGCTGCAGCAAAGGTCCAGCTTGTATCCGTTTCTAAAGGTCAGCAGGACCAGGGCCGGTATCAGCAGGACCAGGACCGGTATCAGCAGGACCAGGGCCGGTATCAGAAGAACCAGGACCGGCATCAGCAGGACCAGGACCGGTATCAGCAGGACCAGGGCCGGTATCAGAAGGACCAGGACCGGCATCAGCAGGACCAGGACCGGTATCAGCAGGACCAGGGCCGGTATCAGCAGGACCAGGACCGGTATCAGCAGGACCAGGGCCGGTATCAGCAGGACAAGGACCGGTATCAGAAGGACCAGGACCGGCATCAGCAGGACCAGGACCGGTATCAGCAGGACCAGGACCGGTATCAGCAGGACCAGGGCCGGTATCACCAGGACAAGGACCGGTATCAGAAGGACCAGGACCGGCATCAGCAGGACCAGGACCGGTATCAGCAGGACCAGGACCAGTATCAGCAGGACCAGGACCGGAGGCTTTGCTGAGCGGTGACCTTGACAGTTGGACCAGTTCAGCGTTCACCTTTTCTACTGCTTCTGTGAGCAGTATGGTCAGTTTCTATGGTAACAAAGTCCCTCCCTCTGTCCCCCAGGCTGTGTCCTCCAGTTCTATTCTCTGCTGTGTGTGTGTGTGTGTGTGTGTGTGTGTGTGTGTGTGTGTGTGTGTGTGTGTTTGCTCTCACCTATTGAGCTGAGTATTGATGAGAGAACACTGGACTGCACTAAATAGAGTATTGATGAGAGAACACTGGACTGTACTAAATAGAGTATTGATGAGAGAACACTGGACTGCACTAAATAGAGTATTGATGAGAGAACACTGGACTGTACTAAATAGAGTATTGATGGGAGAACACTGGACTGTACTAAATAGAGTATTGGTGAGAGAACACTGGACTGTACTAAATAGAGTATTGATGAGAGAACACTGGACTGTACTAAATAGAGTATTGATGGGAGAACACTGGACTGTACTAAATAGAGTATTGATGAGAGAACACTGGACTGTACTAAATAGAGTATTGATGAGAGAACACTGGACTGTACTAAATAGAGTATTGATGAGAGAACACTGGACTGTACTAAATAGAGTATTGATGGGAGAACACTGGACTGTACTAAATAGAGTATTGATGAGAGAACACTGGACTGTACTAAATAGAGTATTGATGGGAGAACACTGGACTGCACTAAATAGAGTATTGATGAGAGAACACTGGACTGCACTAAATAGAGTATTGATGAGAGAACACCGGACTGTACTAAACAGAGTATTGATGGGAGAACACTGGACTGTCCTAAATAGAGTATTGATGAGAGAACACTGGACTGTACTAAATAGAGTATTGATTAGAGAACACTGGACTGTACTAAATAGAGTATTCATGGGAGAACACTGGACTGTACTAAATAGAGTATTGATTAGAGAACACTGGACTGTCCTAAATAGAGTATTGATGAGAGAACACTGGACTGTACTAAATAGAGTATTGATGAGAGAACACTGGACTGTACTAAATAGAGTATTGATGAGAGAACACTGGACTGTACTAAATAGAGTATTGATGGGAGAACACTGGACTGTCCTAAATAGAGTATTGATGAGAGAACACTGGACTGTACTAAATAGAGTATTGATTAGAGAACACTGGACTGTACTAAATAGAGTATTCATGGGAGAACACTGGACTGTACTAAATAGAGTATTGATTAGAGAACACTGGACTGTCCTAAATAGAGTATTGATGAGAGAACACTGGACTGTACTAAATAGAGTATTGATGGGAGAACACTGGACTGTCCTAAATAGAGTATTGATGAGAGAACACTGGACTGTACTAAATAGAGTATTGATTAGAGAACACTGGACTGTACTAAATAGAGTATTCATGGGAGAACACTGGACTGTACTAAATAGAGTATTGATTAGAGAACACTGGACTGTACTAAATAGAGTATTCATGGGAGAACACTGGACTGTCCTAAATAGAGTATTGATGAGAGAACACTGGACTGTACTAAATAGAGTATTGATGGGAGAACACTGAACTGCACTAAATAAAGTATTGATTAGAGAACACTGGACTGTACTAAATAGAGTATTGATGAGAGAACACTGGACTGTACTAAATAGAGTATTGATGGGAGAACACTGGACTGTACTAAATAGAGTATTGAGTAGAGAACACTGGACTGTACTAAATAGAGTATTGATGGGAGAACACTGGACTGTACTAAATAGAGTATTGATGAGAGAACACTGGACTGTACTAAATAGAGTATTGAGTAGAGAACACTGGACTGTACTAAATAGAGTATTGATGGGAGAACACTGGACTGTACTAAATAGAGTATTGATGAGAGAACACTGGACTGTACTAAATAGAGTATTGAGTAGAGAACACTGGACTGTACTAAATAGAGTATTGATGAGAGAACACTGGACTGTACTAAATAGAGTATTGAGTAGAGAACACTGGACTGTACTGAATAGAGTATTGATGAGAGAACACTGGACTGTGCTAAATGGAGTATTGATGAGAGAACACTGGACTGTACTAAATAGAGTGTTGATGGGAGAACACTGGACTGTACTAAATAGAGTATTGATGGGAGAACACTGGACTGTACTAAATAGAGTATTGATGAGAGAACACTGGACTGTACTAAATAGAGTATTGATGAGAGAACACTGGACTGTACTAAATAGAGTATTGATGAGAGAACACTGGACTGCACTAAATAGAGTATTGATGGGAGAACACTGGACTGTACTAAATAGAGTATTGATGGGAGAACACTGGACTGTACTAAATAGAGTATTGATGAGAGAACACTGGACTGTACTAAATAGAGTATTGATGAGAGAACACTGGACTGTACTAAATAGAGTATTGATGGGAGAACACTGGACTGTACTAAATAGAGTATTGATGAGAGAACACTGGACTGCACTAAATAGAGTATTGATGAGAGAACACTGGACTGTACTAAATAGAGTATTGATGAGAGAACACTGGACTGTACTAAATAGAGTATTGATGGGAGAACACTGAACTGTACTAAATAGAGTATTGATGAGAGAACACTGGACTGTACTAAATAGAGTATTGATGAGAGAACACTGGACTGCACTAAATAGAGTATTGATGAGAGAACACTGGACTGCACTAAATAGAGTATTGATGGGAGAACACTGGACTGTACTAAATAGAGTATTCATGGGAGAACACTGGACTGTACTAAATAGAGTATTGATGAGAGAACACTGGACTGCACTAAATAGAGTATTGATGAGAGAACACTGGACTGCACTAAATAGAGTACTGATGAGAGAACACTGGACTGTACTAAATAGAGTATTGATCGGAGAATACTGGACTCTACTAGAGTATTGATCGGAGAACACGCTGCACAACATAGAGTATTGATGGGAGAACACTGAACTGCACTAAATAGAGTATTGATGAGAGAACACTGGACTGTACTAAATAGAGTATTGATGGGAGAACACTGAACTGCACTAAATAGAGTATTGGTGAGAGAACACTGGACTGTACTAAATGGAGTATTGATGGGAGATGGACTGTACTAAATAGAGTATTGATGAGAGAACACTGGACTGTACTAAATAGAGTATTGATGGGAGAACACTGGACTGTACTAAATAGAGTATTGATGAGAGAACACTGGACTGTACTAAATAGAGTATTGATGAGAGAACACTGGACTGTACTAAATAGAGTATTGATGGGAGAACACTGGACTGAACTACATAGAGTATTGATGAGAGAACACTGGACTGTACTAGATAGAGTATTGATGAGAGAACACTGGATTGTACTAAATAGAGTATTGATGAGAGAACTCTGGACTGTACTAAATAGAGTATTCATGGGAAAACACTGGACTGTACTAAATAGAGTATTCATGGGAGAACACTGGACTGTACTAAATAGAGTATTGATGAGAGAACACTGGACTGTACTAAATAGCGTATTCATGGGAGAACACTGGACTGTACTAAATAGAGTATTGATGAGAGAACACTGGACTGTACTAAATAGAGTATTCATGGGAGAACACTGGACTGTACTAAATAGAGTATTGATGAGAGAACACTGGACTGTACTAAATAGAGTATTGATGGGAGAACACTGGACTGTACTAAATAGAGTATTGATGAGAGAACACTGGACTGTACTAAATAGAGTATTGATGAGAGAACTCTGGACTGTACTAAATAGAGTATTGATGAGAGAACACTGGAATGTACTAAATAGAGTATTCATGGGAGAACACTGGACTGTACTAAATAGAGTATTGATGAGAGAACACTGGACTGTACTAAATGGAGTATTGATGAGAGAACACTGGACTGTACTAAATAGAGTATTGATGAGAGAACACTGGACTGTACTAAATAGAGTATTGATGAGAGAACACTGGACTGCACTAAATAGAGTATTGATGAGAGAACACTGGACTGTACTAAATAGAGTATTGATGAGAGAACACTGGACTGTACTAAATAGAGTATTGATAGGAGAATACTGGACTGTACTAAATGGAGTATTGATCGGAGAACACTGAACTGCATGACATAGAGTATTGATCGGAGAATACTGGACTGTACTAAATAGAGTATTCATGGGAGAACACTGGACTGCATGACATAGAGTATTGATCGGAGAATACTGGACTGTACTAAATAGAGTATTCATGGGAGAACACTGGACTGCATGACATAGAGTATTGATTGGAGAATACTGGACTGTACGAGAGTATTGATCGCAGAACACGCTGCATGACATAGAGTATTGATGGGAGAACACTGAACTGCACTAAATAGAGTATTGATGGGAGAACACTGGACTGTACTAAATAGAGTATTCATGAGAGAACACTGGACTGTACTAAATAGAGTATTGATGGGAGAACACTGAACTGCACTAAATAGAGTATTGATGAGAGAACACTGGACTGTACTAAATAGAGTATTGATGGGATAACACTGGACTGTACTAAATAGAGTATTCATGAGAGAACACTGGACTGTACTAAATAGAGTATTGATGGGAGAACACTGAACTGCACTAAATAGAGTATTGATGAGAGAACACTGGACTGTACTAAATAGAGTATTGATCGGAGAATACTGGACTCTACTAGAGTATTGATCGGAGAACACGCTGCACAACATAGAGTATTGATGGGAGAACACTGAACTGCACTAAATAGAGTATTGATGAGAGAACACTGGACTGTACTAAATAGAGTATTGATGGGAGAACACTGAACTGCACTAAATAGAGTATTGGTGAGAGAACACTGGACTGTACTAAATGGAGTATTGATGGGAGATGGACTGTACTAAATAGAGTATTGATGAGAGAACACTGGACTGTACTAAATAGAGTATTGATGGGAGAACACTGGACTGTACTAAATAGAGTATTGATGAGAGAACACTGGACTGTACTAAATAGAGTATTGATGAGAGAACACTGGACTGTACTAAATAGAGTATTGATGGGAGAACACTGGACTGAACTACATAGAGTATTGATGAGAGAACACTGGACTGTACTAGATAGAGTATTGATGAGAGAACACTGGATTGTACTAAATAGAGTATTGATGAGAGAACTCTGGACTGTACTAAATAGAGTATTCATGGGAAAACACTGGACTGTACTAAATAGAGTATTCATGGGAGAACACTGGACTGTACTAAATAGAGTATTGATGAGAGAACACTGGACTGTACTAAATAGCGTATTCATGGGAGAACACTGGACTGTACTAAATAGAGTATTGATGAGAGAACACTGGACTGTACTAAATAGAGTATTCATGGGAGAACACTGGACTGTACTAAATAGAGTATTGATGAGAGAACACTGGACTGTACTAAATAGAGTATTGATGGGAGAACACTGGACTGTACTAAATAGAGTATTGATGAGAGAACACTGGACTGTACTAAATAGAGTATTGATGAGAGAACTCTGGACTGTACTAAATAGAGTATTGATGAGAGAACACTGGAATGTACTAAATAGAGTATTCATGGGAGAACACTGGACTGTACTAAATAGAGTATTGATGAGAGAACACTGGACTGTACTAAATAGAGTATTGATGAGAGAACACTGGACTGTACTAAATAGAGTATTGATGGGAGAACACTGGACTGTACTAAATAGAGTATTGATGAGAGAACACTGGACTGTACTAAATGGAGTATTGATGAGAGAACACTGGACTGTACTAAATAGAGTATTGATGAGAGAACACTGGACTGTACTAAATAGAGTATTGATGAGAGAACACTGGACTGCACTAAATAGAGTATTGATGAGAGAACACTGGACTGTACTAAATAGAGTATTGATGAGAGAACACTGGACTGTACTAAATAGAGTATTGATAGGAGAATACTGGACTGTACTAAATGGAGTATTGATCGGAGAAAACTGAACTGCATGACATAGAGTATTGATCGGAGAATACTGGACTGTACTAAATAGAGTATTCATGGGAGAACACTGGACTGCATGACATAGAGTATTGATCGGAGAATACTGGACTGTACTAAATAGAGTATTCATGGGAGAACACTGGACTGCATGACATAGAGTATTGATTGGAGAATACTGGACTGTACGAGAGTATTGATCGCAGAACACGCTGCATGACATAGAGTATTGATGGGAGAACACTGAACTGCACTAAATAGAGTATTGATGGGAGAACACTGGACTGTACTAAATAGAGTATTCATGAGAGAACACTGGACTGTACTAAATAGAGTATTGATGGGAGAACACTGAACTGCACTAAATAGAGCATTGATGAGAGAACACTGGACTGTACTAAATAGAGTATTGATGGGAGAACACTGGACTGTACTAAATAGAGTATTCATGAGAGAACACTGGACTGTACTAAATAGAGTATTGATGGGAGAACACTGAACTGCACTAAATAGAGTATTGATGAGAGAACACTGGACTGTACTAAATAGAGTATTGATGAGAGAACACTGGACTGTACTAAATAGAGTATTGATGAGAGAACACTGGACTGTACTAAATAGAGTATTGATGAGAGAACACTGGACTGTACTAAATAGAGTATTGATGAGAGAACACTGGACTGTACTAAATAGAGTATTGATGAGAGAACACTGGACTGTACTAAATAGAGTATTGATAGGAGAATACTGGACTGTACTAAATGGAGTATTGATCGGAGAACACTGAACTGCATGACATAGAGTATTGATCGGAGAATACTGGACTGTACTAAATAGAGTATTCATGGGAGAACACTGGACTGCATGACATAGAGTATTGATCGGAGAATACTGGACTGTACTAAATAGAGTATTCATGGGAGAACACTGGACTGCATGACATAGAGTATTGATTGGAGAATACTGGACTGTACTAGAGTATTGAGCGCAGAACACGCTGAATGACATAGAGTATTGATGGGAGAACACTGAACTGCACTAAATAGAGTATTGATGAGAGAACACTGGACTGTACTAAATAGACTATTGATGGGAGAACACTGGACTGTACTAAATAGAGTATTCATGAGAGAACACTGGACTGTACTAACTAGAGTATTGATGGGAGAACACTGAACTGCACTAAATAGAGTATTGATGAGAGAACACTGGACTGTACTAAATAGAGTATTGATGAGAGAACACTGGACTGTACTAAATAGAGTATTGATGAGAGAACACTGGACTGTACTAAATAGAGTATTGATGAGAGAACACTGGACTGTACTAAATAGAGTATTGATAGGAGAATACTGGACTGTACTAAATGGAGTATTGATCGGAGAACACTGAACTGCATGACATAGAGTATTGATCGGAGAATACTGGACTGTACTAAATCGAGTATTCATGGGAGAACACTGGACTGCATGACATAGAGTATTGATCGGAGAATACTGGACTGTACTAAATAGAGTATTCATGGGAGAATACTGGACTGTACTAAATAGAGTATTCATGGGAGAACACTGGACTGCATGACATAGAGTATTGATTGGAGAATACTGGACTGTACTAGAGTATTAATCGCAGAACACGCTTCATGACATAGAGTATTGATGGGAGAACACTGAACTGTACTAAATAGAGTATTGATAGGAGAATACTGGACTGTACTAAATGGAGTATTCATGGGAGAACACTGGACTGCATGACATAGAGTATTGATCGGAGAATACTGGACTGTACTAAATAGAGTATTCATGGGAGAACACTGGACTGCATGACATAGAGTATTGATTGGAGAATACTGGACTGTACTAGAGTATTGATCGCAGAACACGCTGCATGACATAGAGTATTGATGGGAGAACACTGAACTGCACTAAATAGAGTATTGATGAGAGAACACTGGACTGCACTAAATAGAGTATTGATGAGAGAACACTGGACTGCACTAAATAGAGTATTGATGGGAGAACACTGGACTGTACTAAATAGAGTATTCATGGGAGAACACTGGACTGTACTAAATAGAGTATTGATGAGAGAACACTGGACTGCACTAAATAGAGTATTGATGAGAGAACACTGGACTGCACTAAATAGAGTACTGATGAGAGAACACTGGACTGTACTAAATAGAGTATTGATCGGAGAATACTGGACTCTACTAGAGTATTGATCGGAGAACACGCTGCACAACATAGAGTATTGATGGGAGAACACTGAACTGCACTAAATAGAGTATTGATGAGAGAACACTGGACTGTACTAAATAGAGTATTGATGGGAGAACACTGAACTGCACTAAATAGAGTATTGGTGAGAGAACACTGGACTGTACTAAATGGAGTATTGATGGGAGATGGACTGTACTAAATAGAGTATTGATGAGAGAACACTGGACTGTACTAAATAGAGTATTGATGGGAGAACACTGGACTGTACTAAATAGAGTATTGATGAGAGAACACTGGACTGTACTAAATAGAGTATTGATGAGAGAACACTGGACTGTACTAAATAGAGTATTGATGGGAGAACACTGGACTGAACTACATAGAGTATTGATGAGAGAACACTGGACTGTACTAGATAGAGTATTGATGAGAGAACACTGGATTGTACTAAATAGAGTATTGATGAGAGAACTCTGGACTGTACTAAATAGAGTATTCATGGGAAAACACTGGACTGTACTAAATAGAGTATTCATGGGAGAACACTGGACTGTACTAAATAGAGTATTGATGAGAGAACACTGGACTGTACTAAATAGAGTATTGATGGGAGAACACTGGACTGAACTACATAGAGTATTGATGAGAGAACACTGGACTGTACTAGATAGAGTATTGATGAGAGAACACTGGATTGTACTAAATAGAGTATTGATGAGAGAACTCTGGACTGTACTAAATAGAGTATTCATGGGAAAACACTGGACTGTACTAAATAGAGTATTCATGGGAGAACACTGGACTGTACTAAATAGAGTATTGATGAGAGAACACTGGACTGTACTAAATAGCGTATTCATGGGAGAACACTGGACTGTACTAAATAGAGTATTGATGAGAGAACACTGGACTGTACTAAATAGAGTATTCATGGGAGAACACTGGACTGTACTAAATAGAGTATTGATGAGAGAACACTGGACTGTACTAAATAGAGTATTGATGGGAGAACACTGGACTGTACTAAATAGAGTATTGATGAGAGAACACTGGACTGTACTAAATAGAGTATTGATGAGAGAACTCTGGACTGTACTAAATAGAGTATTGATGAGAGAACACTGGAATGTACTAAATAGAGTATTCATGGGAGAACACTGGACTGTACTAAATAGAGTATTGATGAGAGAACACTGGACTGTACTAAATGGAGTATTGATGAGAGAACACTGGACTGTACTAAATAGAGTATTGATGAGAGAACACTGGACTGTACTAAATAGAGTATTGATGAGAGAACACTGGACTGCACTAAATAGAGTATTGATGAGAGAACACTGGACTGTACTAAATAGAGTATTGATGAGAGAACACTGGACTGTACTAAATAGAGTATTGATAGGAGAATACTGGACTGTACTAAATAGAGTATTCATGGGAGAACACTGGACTGCATGACATAGAGTATTGATCGGAGAATACTGGACTGTACTAAATAGAGTATTCATGGGAGAACACTGGACTGCATGACATAGAGTATTGATTGGAGAATACTGGACTGTACGAGAGTATTGATCGCAGAACACGCTGCATGACATAGAGTATTGATGGGAGAACACTGAACTGCACTAAATAGAGTATTGATGGGAGAACACTGGACTGTACTAAATAGAGTATTGATGAGAGAACACTGGACTGTACTAAATAGAGTATTGATCGGAGAATACTGGACTCTACTAGAGTATTGATCGGAGAACACGCTGCACAACATAGAGTATTGATGGGAGAACACTGAACTGCACTAAATAGAGTATTGATGAGAGAACACTGGACTGTACTAAATAGAGTATTGATGGGAGAACACTGAACTGCACTAAATAGAGTATTGGTGAGAGAACACTGGACTGTACTAAATGGAGTATTGATGGGAGATGGACTGTACTAAATAGAGTATTGATGAGAGAACACTGGACTGTACTAAATAGAGTATTGATGGGAGAACACTGGACTGTACTAAATAGAGTATTGATGAGAGAACACTGGACTGTACTAAATAGAGTATTGATGAGAGAACACTGGACTGTACTAAATAGAGTATTGATGGGAGAACACTGGACTGAACTACATAGAGTATTGATGAGAGAACACTGGACTGTACTAGATAGAGTATTGATGAGAGAACACTGGATTGTACTAAATAGAGTATTGATGAGAGAACTCTGGACTGTACTAAATAGAGTATTCATGGGAAAACACTGGACTGTACTAAATAGAGTATTCATGGGAGAACACTGGACTGTACTAAATAGAGTATTAATGAGAGAACACTGGACTGTACTAAATAGCGTATTCATGGGAGAACACTGGACTGTACTAAATAGAGTATTGATGAGAGAACACTGGACTGTACTAAATAGAGTATTCATGGGAGAACACTGGACTGTACTAAATAGAGTATTGATGAGAGAACACTGGACTGTACTAAATAGAGTATTGATGGGAGAACACTGGACTGTACTAAATAGAGTATTGATGAGAGAACACTGGACTGTACTAAATAGAGTATTGATGAGAGAACTCTGGACTGTACTAAATAGAGTATTGATGAGAGAACACTGGAATGTACTAAATAGAGTATTCATGGGAGAACACTGGACTGTACTAAATAGAGTATTGATGAGAGAACACTGGACTGTACTAAATAGAGTATTGATGAGAGAACACTGGACTGTACTAAATAGAGTATTGATGGGAGAACACTGGACTGTACTAAATAGAGTATTGATGAGAGAACACTGGACTGTACTAAATGGAGTATTGATGAGAGAACACTGGACTGTACTAAATAGAGTATTGATGAGAGAACACTGGACTGTACTAAATAGAGTATTGATGAGAGAACACTGGACTGCACTAAATAGAGTATTGATGAGAGAACACTGGACTGTACTAAATAGAGTATTGATGAGAGAACACTGGACTGTACTAAATAGAGTATTGATAGGAGAATACTGGACTGTACTAAATGGAGTATTGATCGGAGAAAACTGAACTGCATGACATAGAGTATTGATCGGAGAATACTGGACTGTACTAAATAGAGTATTCATGGGAGAACACTGGACTGCATGACATAGAGTATTGATCGGAGAATACTGGACTGTACTAAATAGAGTATTCATGGGAGAACACTGGACTGCATGACATAGAGTATTGATTGGAGAATACTGGACTGTACGAGAGTATTGATCGCAGAACACGCTGCATGACATAGAGTATTGATGGGAGAACACTGAACTGCACTAAATAGAGTATTGATGGGAGAACACTGGACTGTACTAAATAGAGTATTCATGAGAGAACACTGGACTGTACTAAATAGAGTATTGATGGGAGAACACTGAACTGCACTAAATAGAGCATTGATGAGAGAACACTGGACTGTACTAAATAGAGTATTGATGGGAGAACACTGGACTGTACTAAATAGAGTATTCATGAGAGAACACTGGACTGTACTAAATAGAGTATTGATGGGAGAACACTGAACTGCACTAAATAGAGTATTGATGAGAGAACACTGGACTGTACTAAATAGAGTATTGATGAGAGAACACTGGACTGTACTAAATAGAGTATTGATGAGAGAACACTGGACTGTACTAAATAGAGTATTGATGAGAGAACACTGGACTGTACTAAATAGAGTATTGATGAGAGAACACTGGACTGTACTAAATAGAGTATTGATGAGAGAACACTGGACTGTACTAAATAGAGTATTGATAGGAGAATACTGGACTGTACTAAATGGAGTATTGATCGGAGAACACTGAACTGCATGACATAGAGTATTGATCGGAGAATACTGGACTGTACTAAATAGAGTATTCATGGGAGAACACTGGACTGCATGACATAGAGTATTGATCGGAGAATACTGGACTGTACTAAATAGAGTATTCATGGGAGAACACTGGACTGCATGACATAGAGTATTGATTGGAGAATACTGGACTGTACTAGAGTATTGAGCGCAGAACACGCTGAATGACATAGAGTATTGATGGGAGAACACTGAACTGCACTAAATAGAGTATTGATGAGAGAACACTGGACTGTACTAAATAGACTATTGATGGGAGAACACTGGACTGTACTAAATAGAGTATTCATGAGAGAACACTGGACTGTACTAACTAGAGTATTGATGGGAGAACACTGAACTGCACTAAATAGAGTATTGATGAGAGAACACTGGACTGTACTAAATAGAGTATTGATGAGAGAACACTGGACTGTACTAAATAGAGTATTGATGAGAGAACACTGGACTGTACTAAATAGAGTATTGATGAGAGAACACTGGACTGTACTAAATAGAGTATTGATAGGAGAATACTGGACTGTACTAAATGGAGTATTGATCGGAGAACACTGAACTGCATGACATAGAGTATTGATCGGAGAATACTGGACTGTACTAAATCGAGTATTCATGGGAGAACACTGGACTGCATGACATAGAGTATTGATCGGAGAATACTGGACTGTACTAAATAGAGTATTCATGGGAGAATACTGGACTGTACTAAATAGAGTATTCATGGGAGAACACTGGACTGCATGACATAGAGTATTGATTGGAGAATACTGGACTGTACTAGAGTATTAATCGCAGAACACGCTTCATGACATAGAGTATTGATGGGAGAACACTGAACTGTACTAAATAGAGTATTGATAGGAGAATACTGGACTGTACTAAATGGAGTATTCATGGGAGAACACTGGACTGCATGACATAGAGTATTGATCGGAGAATACTGGACTGTACTAAATAGAGTATTCATGGGAGAACACTGGACTGCATGACATAGAGTATTGATTGGAGAATACTGGACTGTACTAGAGTATTGATCGCAGAACACGCTGCATGACATAGAGTATTGATGGGAGAACACTGAACTGCACTAAATAGAGTATTCATGAGAGAACACTGGACTGTACTAAATAGAGTATTGATGGGAGAACACTGAACTGCACTAAATAGAGTATTCATGAGAGAACACTGGACTGTACTAACTAGAGTATTGACGGGAGAACACTGAACTGCACTAAATAGAGTATTGATGAGAGAACACTGGACTGTACTAAATAGAGTATTGATGAGAGAACACTGGACTGTACTAAATAGAGTATTGATGAGAGAACACTGGACTGCACTAAATAGAGTATTGATGGGAGAACACTGGACTGTACTAAATAGAGTATTGATGAGAGAACACTGGACTGCACTAAATAGAGTATTGATGGGAGAACACTGGACTGTACTAAATAGAGTATTGATGGGAGAACACTGGACTGTACTAAATAGAGTATTGATGAGAGAACACTGGACTGTACTAAATAGAGTATTGATGAGAGAACACTGGACTGTACTAAATAGAGTATTGATGGGAGAACACTGGACTGTACTAAATAGAGTATTGATGAGAGAACACTGGACTGCACTAAATAGAGTATTGATGAGAGAACACTGGACTGTACTAAATAGAGTATTGATGAGAGAACACTGGACTGTACTAAATAGAGTATTGATGGGAGAACACTGAACTGTACTAAATAGAGTATTGATGAGAGAACACTGGACTGTACTAAATAGAGTATTGATGAGAGAACACTGGACTGCACTAAATAGAGTATTGATGAGAGAACACTGGACTGCACTAAATAGAGTATTGATGGGAGAACACTGGACTGTACTAAATAGAGTATTCATGGGAGAACACTGGACTGTACTAAATAGAGTATTGATGAGAGAACACTGGACTGCACTAAATAGAGTATTGATGAGAGAACACTGGACTGCACTAAATAGAGTACTGATGAGAGAACACTGGACTGTACTAAATAGAGTATTGATCGGAGAATACTGGACTCTACTAGAGTATTGATCGGAGAACACGCTGCACAACATAGAGTATTGATGGGAGAACACTGAACTGCACTAAATAGAGTATTGATGAGAGAACACTGGACTGTACTAAATAGAGTATTGATGGGAGAACACTGAACTGCACTAAATAGAGTATTGGTGAGAGAACACTGGACTGTACTAAATGGAGTATTGATGGGAGATGGACTGTACTAAATAGAGTATTGATGAGAGAACACTGGACTGTACTAAATAGAGTATTGATGGGAGAACACTGGACTGTACTAAATAGAGTATTGATGAGAGAACACTGGACTGTACTAAATAGAGTATTGATGAGAGAACACTGGACTGTACTAAATAGAGTATTGATGGGAGAACACTGGACTGAACTACATAGAGTATTGATGAGAGAACACTGGACTGTACTAGATAGAGTATTGATGAGAGAACACTGGATTGTACTAAATAGAGTATTGATGAGAGAACTCTGGACTGTACTAAATAGAGTATTCATGGGAAAACACTGGACTGTACTAAATAGAGTATTCATGGGAGAACACTGGACTGTACTAAATAGAGTATTGATGAGAGAACACTGGACTGTACTAAATAGCGTATTCATGGGAGAACACTGGACTGTACTAAATAGAGTATTGATGAGAGAACACTGGACTGTACTAAATAGAGTATTCATGGGAGAACACTGGACTGTACTAAATAGAGTATTGATGAGAGAACACTGGACTGTACTAAATAGAGTATTGATGGGAGAACACTGGACTGTACTAAATAGAGTATTGATGAGAGAACACTGGACTGTACTAAATAGAGTATTGATGAGAGAACTCTGGACTGTACTAAATAGAGTATTGATGAGAGAACACTGGAATGTACTAAATAGAGTATTCATGGGAGAACACTGGACTGTACTAAATAGAGTATTGATGAGAGAACACTGGACTGTACTAAATGGAGTATTGATGAGAGAACACTGGACTGTACTAAATAGAGTATTGATGAGAGAACACTGGACTGTACTAAATAGAGTATTGATGAGAGAACACTGGACTGCACTAAATAGAGTATTGATGAGAGAACACTGGACTGTACTAAATAGAGTATTGATGAGAGAACACTGGACTGTACTAAATAGAGTATTGATAGGAGAATACTGGACTGTACTAAATGGAGTATTGATCGGAGAACACTGAACTGCATGACATAGAGTATTGATCGGAGAATACTGGACTGTACTAAATAGAGTATTCATGGGAGAACACTGGACTGCATGACATAGAGTATTGATCGGAGAATACTGGACTGTACTAAATAGAGTATTCATGGGAGAACACTGGACTGCATGACATAGAGTATTGATTGGAGAATACTGGACTGTACGAGAGTATTGATCGCAGAACACGCTGCATGACATAGAGTATTGATGGGAGAACACTGAACTGCACTAAATAGAGTATTCATGAGAGAACACTGGACTGTACTAAATAGAGTATTGATGGGAGAACACTGAACTGCACTAAATAGAGTATTGATGAGAGAACACTGGACTGTACTAAATAGAGTATTGATGGGATAACACTGGACTGTACTAAATAGAGTATTCATGAGAGAACACTGGACTGTACTAAATAGAGTATTGATGGGAGAACACTGAACTGCACTAAATAGAGTATTGATGAGAGAACACTGGACTGTACTAAATAGAGTATTGATCGGAGAATACTGGACTCTACTAGAGTATTGATCGGAGAACACGCTGCACAACATAGAGTATTGATGGGAGAACACTGAACTGCACTAAATAGAGTATTGATGAGAGAACACTGGACTGTACTAAATAGAGTATTGATGGGAGAACACTGAACTGCACTAAATAGAGTATTGGTGAGAGAACACTGGACTGTACTAAATGGAGTATTGATGGGAGATGGACTGTACTAAATAGAGTATTGATGAGAGAACACTGGACTGTACTAAATAGAGTATTGATGGGAGAACACTGGACTGTACTAAATAGAGTATTGATGAGAGAACACTGGACTGTACTAAATAGAGTATTGATGAGAGAACACTGGACTGTACTAAATAGAGTATTGATGGGAGAACACTGGACTGAACTACATAGAGTATTGATGAGAGAACACTGGACTGTACTAGATAGAGTATTGATGAGAGAACACTGGATTGTACTAAATAGAGTATTGATGAGAGAACTCTGGACTGTACTAAATAGAGTATTCATGTTAAAACACTGGACTGTACTAAATAGAGTATTCATGGGAGAACACTGGACTGTACTAAATAGAGTATTGATGAGAGAACACTGGACTGTACTAAATAGCGTATTCATGGGAGAACACTGGACTGTACTAAATAGAGTATTGATGAGAGAACACTGGACTGTACTAAATAGAGTATTCATGGGAGAACACTGGACTGTACTAAATAGAGTATTGATGAGAGAACACTGGACTGTACTAAATAGAGTATTGATGGGAGAACACTGGACTGTACTAAATAGAGTATTGATGAGAGAACACTGGACTGTACTAAATAGAGTATTGATGAGAGAACTCTGGACTGTACTAAATAGAGTATTGATGAGAGAACACTGGAATGTACTAAATAGAGTATTCATGGGAGAACACTGGACTGTACTAAATAGAGTATTGATGAGAGAACACTGGACTGTACTAAATAGAGTATTGATGAGAGAACACTGGACTGTACTAAATAGAGTATTGATGGGAGAACACTGGACTGTACTAAATAGAGTATTGATGAGAGAACACTGGACTGTACTAAATGGAGTATTGATGAGAGAACACTGGACTGTACTAAATAGAGTATTGATGAGAGAACACTGGACTGTACTAAATAGAGTATTGATGAGAGAACACTGGACTGCACTAAATAGAGTATTGATGAGAGAACACTGGACTGTACTAAATAGAGTATTGATGAGAGAACACTGGACTGTACTAAATAGAGTATTGATAGGAGAATACTGGACTGTACTAAATGGAGTATTGATCGGAGAACACTGAACTGCATGACATAGAGTATTGATCGGAGAATACTGGACTGTACTAAATAGAGTATTCATGGGAGAACACTGGACTGCATGACATAGAGTATTGATCGGAGAATACTGGACTGTACTAAATAGAGTATTCATGGGAGAACACTGGACTGTACTAAATAGAGTATTGATGAGAGAACACTGGACTGTACTAAATAGAGTATTGATGAGAGAACACTGGACTGCACTAAATAGAGTATTGATGAGAGAACACTGGACTGTACTAAATAGAGTATTGATGAGAGAACACTGGACTGTACTAAATAGAGTATTGATAGGAGAATACTGGACTGTACTAAATGGAGTATTGATCGGAGAACACTGAACTGCATGACATAGAGTATTGATCGGAGAATACTGGACTGTACTAAATAGAGTATTCATGGGAGAACACTGGACTGCATGACATAGAGTATTGATCGGAGAATACTGGACTGTACTAAATAGAGTATTCATGGGAGAACACTGGACTGCATGACATAGAGTATTGATTGGAGAATACTGGACTGTACGAGAGTATTGATCGCAGAACACGCTGCATGACATAGAGTATTGATGGGAGAACACTGAACTGCACTAAATAGAGTATTGATGGGAGAACACTGGACTGTACTAAATAGAGTATTCATGAGAGAACACTGGACTGTACTAAATAGAGTATTGATGGGAGAACACTGAACTGCACTAAATAGAGTATTGATGAGAGAACACTGGACTGTACTAAATAGAGTATTGATGGGAGAACACTGGACTGTACTAAATAGAGTATTCATGAGAGAACACTGGACTGTACTAAATAGAGTATTGATGGGAGAACACTGAACTGCACTAAATAGAGTATTGATGAGAGAACACTGGACTGTACTAAATAGAGTATTGATGAGAGAACACTGGACTGTACTAAATAGAGTATTGATGAGAGAACACTGGACTGTACTAAATAGAGTATTGATGAGAGAACACTGGACTGTACTAAATAGAGTATTGATGAGAGAACACTGGACTGTACTAAATAGAGTATTGATGAGAGAACACTGGACTGTACTAAATAGAGTATTGATAGGAGAATACTGGACTGTACTAAATGGAGTATTGATCGGAGAACACTGAACTGCATGACATAGAGTATTGATCGGAGAATACTGGACTGTACTAAATAGAGTATTCATGGGAGAACACTGGACTGCATGACATAGAGTATTGATCGGAGAATACTGGACTGTACTAAATAGAGTATTCATGGGAGAACACTGGACTGCATGACATAGAGTATTGATTGGAGAATACTGGACTGTACTAGAGTATTGAGCGCAGAACACGCTGAATGACATAGAGTATTGATGGGAGAACACTGAACTGCACTAAATAGAGTATTGATGAGAGAACACTGGACTGTACTAAATAGACTATTGATGGGAGAACACTGGACTGTACTAAATAGAGTATTCATGAGAGAACACTGGACTGTACTAACTAGAGTATTGATGGGAGAACACTGAACTGCACTAAATAGAGTATTGATGAGAGAACACTGGACTGTACTAAATAGAGTATTGATGAGAGAACACTGGACTGTACTAAATAGAGTATTGATGAGAGAACACTGGACTGTACTAAATAGAGTATTGATGAGAGAACACTGGACTGTACTAAATAGAGTATTGATAGGAGAATACTGGACTGTACTAAATGGAGTATTGATCGGAGAACACTGAACTGCATGACATAGAGTATTGATCGGAGAATACTGGACTGTACTAAATCGAGTATTCATGGGAGAACACTGGACTGCATGACATAGAGTATTGATCGGAGAATACTGGACTGTACTAAATAGAGTATTCATGGGAGAATACTGGACTGTACTAAATAGAGTATTCATGGGAGAACACTGGACTGCATGACATAGAGTATTGATTGGAGAATACTGGACTGTACTAGAGTATTAATCGCAGAACACGCTTCATGACATAGAGTATTGATGGGAGAACACTGAACTGTACTAAATAGAGTATTGATAGGAGAATACTAGACTGTACTAAATGGAGTATTCATGGGAGAACACTGGACTGCATGACATAGAGTATTGATCGGAGAATACTGGACTGTACTAAATAGAGTATTCATGGGAGAACACTGGACTGCATGACATAGAGTATTGATTGGAGAATACTGGACTGTACTAGAGTATTGATCGCAGCACACGCTGCATGTCATAGAGTATTGATGGGAGAACACTGAACTGCACTAAATAGAGTATTCATGAGAGAACACTGGACTGTACTAAATAGAGTATTGATGGGAGAACACTGAACTGCACTAAATAGAGTATTGATGAGAGAACACTGGACTGTACTAAATAGACTATTGATGGGAGAACACTGGACTGTACTAAATAGAGTATTCATGAGAGAACACTGGACTGTACTAACTAGAGTATTGATGGGAGAACACTGAACTGCACTAAATAGAGTATTGATGAGAGAACACTGGACTGTACTAAATAGAGTATTGATGAGAGAACACTGGACTGTACTAAATAGAGTATTGATAGGAGAATACTGGACTGTACTAAATGGAGTATTGATCGGAGAACACTGAACTGCATGACATAGAGTATTGATCGGAGAATACTGGACTGTACTAAATCGAGTATTCATGGGAGAACACTGGACTGCATGACATAGAGTATTGATCGGAGAATACTGGACTGTACTAGAGTATTAATCGCAGAACACGCTTCATGACATAGAGTATTGATGGGAGAACACTGAACTGCACTAAATAGAGTATTGATGGGAGAACACTGGACTGTACTAAATAGAGTATTCATGAGAGAACACTGGACTGTACTAAATAGAGTGTTGATGGGAGAACACTGAACTGCACTAAATAGAGTATTGATGAGAGAACACTGGACTGTACTAAATAGAGTATTGATGGGAGAACACTGGACTGTACTAGAGTATTAATCGCAGAACACGCTTCATGACATAGAGTATTGATGGGAGAACACTGAACTGCACTAAATAGAGTATTGATGGGAGAACACTGGACTGTACTAAATAGAGTATTCATGAGAGAACACTGGACTGTACTAAATAGAGTGTTGATGGGAGAACACTGAACTGCACTAAATAGAGTATTGATGAGAGAACACTGGACTGTACTAAATAGAGTATTCATGGGAGAACACTGGACTGCATGACATAGAGTATTGATTGGAGAATACTGGACTGTACTAGAGTATTAATCGCAGAACACGCTTCATGACATAGAGTATTGATGGGAGAACACTGAACTGTACTAAATAGAGTATTGATAGGAGAATACTAGACTGTACTAAATGGAGTATTCATGGGAGAACACTGGACTGCATGACATAGAGTATTGATCGGAGAATACTGGACTGTACTAAATAGAGTATTCATGGGAGAACACTGGACTGCATGACATAGAGTATTGATTGGAGAATACTGGACTGTACTAGAGTATTGATCGCAGCACACGCTGCATGACATAGAGTATTGATGGGAGAACACTGAACTGCACTAAATAGAGTATTCATGAGAGAACACTGGACTGTACTAAATAGAGTATTGATGGGAGAACACTGAACTGCACTAAATAGAGTATTGATGAGAGAACACTGGACTGTACTAAATAGACTATTGATGGGAGAACACTGGACTGTACTAAATAGAGTATTCATGAGAGAACACTGGACTGTACTAACTAGAGTATTGATGGGAGAACACTGAACTGCACTAAATAGAGTATTGATGAGAGAACACTGGACTGTACTAAATAGAGTATTGATGAGAGAACACTGGACTGTACTAAATAGAGTATTGATAGGAGAATACTGGACTGTACTAAATGGAGTATTGATCGGAGAACACTGAACTGCATGACATAGAGTATTGATCGGAGAATACTGGACTGTACTAAATCGAGTATTCATGGGAGAACACTGGACTGCATGACATAGAGTATTGATCGGAGAATACTGGACTGTACTAGAGTATTAATCGCAGAACACGCTTCATGACATAGAGTATTGATGGGAGAACACTGAACTGCACTAAATAGAGTATTGATGGGAGAACACTGGACTGTACTAAATAGAGTATTCATGAGAGAACACTGGACTGTACTAAATAGAGTGTTGATGGGAGAACACTGAACTGCACTAAATAGAGTATTGATGAGAGAACACTGGACTGTACTAAATAGAGTATTGATGGGAGAACACTGGACTGTACTAGAGTATTAATCGCAGAACACGCTTCATGACATAGAGTATTGATGGGAGAACACTGAACTGCACTAAATAGAGTATTGATGGGAGAACACTGGACTGTACTAAATAGAGTATTCATGAGAGAACACTGGACTGTACTAAATAGAGTGTTGATGGGAGAACACTGAACTGCACTAAATAGAGTATTGATGAGAGAACACTGGACTGTACTAAATAGAGTATTGATGGGAGAACACTGGACTGTACTAAATAGAGTATTCATTAGAGAACACTGGACTGTACTAAATAGAGTATTGATGGGAGAACACTGGACTGTACTAAATAGAGTATTGATGAGAGAACACTGGACTGTACTAAATAGAGTATTGATGAGAGAACTCTGGACTGTACTAAATAGAGTATTGATGAGAGAACACTGGAATGTACTAAATAGAGTATTCATGGGAGAACACTGGACTGTACTAAATAGAGTATTGATGAGAGAACACTGGACTGTACTAAATAGAGTATTGATGAGAAAACACTGGACTGTACTAAATAGAGTATTGATGGGAGAACACTGGACTGTACTAAATAGAGTATTGATGAGAGAACACTGGACTGTACTAAATGGAGTATTGATGAGAGAACACTGGACTGTACTAAATAGAGTATTGATAGGAGAATACTGGACTGTACTAAATAGAGTATTCATGGGAGAACACTGGACTGCATGACATAGAGTATTGATTGGAGAATACTGGACTGTACGAGAGTATTGATCGCAGAACACGCTGCATGACATAGAGTATTGATGGGAGAACACTGAACTGCACTAAATAGAGTATTGATGGGAGAACACTGGACTGTACTAAATAGAGTATTCATGAGAGAACACTGGACTGTACTAAATAGAGTATTGATGGGAGAACACTGAACTGCACTAAATAGAGTATTGATGAGAGAACACTGGACTGTACTAAATAGAGTATTGATGGGAGAACACTGGACTGTACTAAATAGAGTATTCATGAGAGAACACTGGACTGTACTAAATAGAGTATTGATGGGAGAACACTGAACTGCACTAAATAGAGTAGTATTGATGAGAGAACACTGGACTGTACTAAATAGAGTATTGATGAGAGAACACTGGACTGTACTAAATAGAGTATTGATGAGAGAACACTGGACTGTACTAAATAGAGTATTGAGTAGAGAACACTGGACTGTACTAAATAGAGTATTGATGAGAGAACACTGGACTGTACTAAATAGAGTATTGATGGGAGAACACTGGACTGTACTAGATAGAGTATTGATTAGAGAACACTGGACTGTACTAAATAGAGTATTGATGGGAGAACACTGGACTGTACTAAATAGAGTATTGATCGGAGAACACTGAACTGCATGACATAGAGTATTGATCGGAGAATACTGGACTGTACTAGAGTATTGATCGGAGAACACACTGCATGACATAGAGTATTGATGGGAGAACACTGAACTGCACTAAGTAGAGTATTGATGAGAGAACACTGGACTGTACTAAATAGAGTATTGATGAGAGAACACTGGACTGTACTAAATAGAGTATTGATGAGCGAACACTGGACTGTACTAAATAGAGTATTGATGAGAGAACACTGGACTGTACTAAATAGAGTATTCATGGGAGAACACTGGACTGCACTAAATAGAGTATTCATGGGAGAACACTGGACTGCACTAAATAGAGTATTGATGAGAGAACACCGGACTGTACTAAACAGAGTATTGATGAGAGAACACTGGACTGCACTAAATAGAGTATTGATTAGAGAACACTGGACTGTACTAAATAGAGTATTGATGAGAGAACACTGGACTGTACTAAATAGAGTATTCATGGGAGAACACTGGACTGTACTAAATAGAGTATTCATGGGAGAACACTGGACTGTACTAAACAGAGTATTGATGAGAGAACTCTGGACTGTACTAGATAGAGTATTGATGGGAGAACACTGGACTGTACTTCATAGAGTATTGATGGGAGAACACTGGACTGTACTAAATAGAGTATTGATGAGAGAACACTGGACTGTACTAAATAGAGTATTGATGAGAGAACACTGGACTGTACTAGATAGAGTATTGGTGAGAGAACACTGGACTGTACTAAATAGAGTATTGATGGGAGAGCACTGGACAGTACTAAATAGAGTATTGATCAGAGAACACTGGACTGTACTAAATAGAGTATTTATCGGAGAACACTGAACTGCATGACATAGAGTATTGATCGGAGAATACTGGACTGTACTAGAGTATTGATCGGAGAACACGCTGCACGACATAGAGTATTGATGGGAGAACACTGGACTGTACTAAATAGAGTATTCATGAGAGAACACTGGACTGTACTAGATAGAGTATTGATGGGAGAACACTGGACTGTACTTCATAGAGTATTGATGGGAGAACACTGGACTGTACTAGATTGAGTATTGATGGGAGAACACTGGACTGTACTAAATAGAGTATTGATGGGAGAACACTGGACTGTACTTCATAGAGTATTGATGGGAGAACACTGATCTGCATGACAGAGTATTGATCGGAGAACACTGGACTGTACTAGAGTATTAATCAGAGAACACTGGACTGTACTAGAGTATTGATCGGAGAACACTCTGTACGACATAGAGTATTGATCATAGACGGGTTTTCAGCCGATAATTGTTCGTTCTGTGTTGGAAGCCCATCTGTGGACAGGTGCTGCAAATTAGCTTCAGCTATAAGCGCTATAATGCAGGCATCAGATACTTGTGCTACATGTGTCTATGTTTTGTCTTTGTCCATATTCAAATAAACCAGAAATTCTGAGGTGAGTTGTCACATGTCCCATGTTCGTGAACACACCATGGTTCTCCGACGCCTTTGAATGCGTCATCTCCGTGTGCAGCGTCGAAGCTGGAACAGTTTCCCTCTCCAGACGACGGTAGAACGCCATTATACCGTGGCTTATCTGTCTTTACAGATATTCTCTACTTCTTTCTCTTCAGTGATGTGCGTACATGCCAGAAGAACACAGCATAATAAATCGAGCTTTATTTGTGCCATGCAGTGCACACACAGTAAATCTGGTGGGAGCTGATGGGCAAAAAGCTCTGCAGATGCCAGTGGTTACTTTGGCTACCTGCAGAAGCTTTTCACACTATTTTCTGCCTCCACTCAGAGATGGTCCATCTTAAAAACACATGTCCACACAACACTGAAGTCCTGGTCAGATAGGTGGGAAAGTCGGATCATCAGTGTACAGGCTGTGAGATACCAGGCTGCAAAAGTCAGAGATGCACTTTTGGAAGTGAGAGACCACACCACAGATCCGGTAATAAAAATTGAGGCACAGTCTTTAGCTGAAGAGGTTGCATCATACCGTTTCTCTGTCTGTACTGTGATACGGGATGACATCCTGACAGAAATTCAGCATGTCAACAAGTTATTGCAGTCTGAGACAATGCAGACGGATGTTGCAGTTGATCTGGAGAAAACTGAAGCCTCTCTTACCAGCTACAGAGACACTGGATTTGCTTCTGCACAAGCATCTGCCAAAGAAATGTGTGAGGAGATGAACGTTGAAGCTGTTCTTAAGCAGAAGAGACTCAGAGACAGTTCTCCTATGAGGCTCCTGATGAGGAACTGACTGGAGATTTCCTTTTTCAATATGGTGGTAGATGTCTGCATTGTGTCACTAAGGGAAAGATCACAGACAATGGGTGAAGTCGATAAAAGGTTCAGTGTGTTTGTCAACTTCCCCCAGCTGCCCAAGGAAGAGCTGGAAAAGCCGTGTGAGAGACTGAGCAGTGCCCTGAGCTGTGATGGGCAGTCCGACCGGGATGAACAGGAACTGGCACTGGAGCTGCAATCATTCCCAGATTTGCCAAAACCCAAAATGACCACCTTGGAACTTCTCAGTTTCATACAGGAGAAGAAACTGAAGGAGATTTATCCTAACATGGGTGGCCGTGAGAATTGCTCTCACTACTCCAGTGACAGTTGCTGCTGCAGAGAGGAGCTTCTCCAAACTAAAGCTTATAAAAACTTACCTGAGATCCACGATGTCACACGAGCGTCTCAATGGACTTGCTTTAATAAGCATAAATCATGAGCTTTCAAGACAGGTATCATTTGATGATACCATCGATGCCTTTGCTGCAAGGAAGTCCAGACGTGTAACATTTTAAATGTAAGCTATCATGGCTAAATTATTTGCTATGTATCTGTTTTGCATTGTTTGTGTGGAAGCTGTCAGGACTTTTAATTTCCTCTTAATCTGAACAGTAACCCTGTTTTATTTCTGTTTATTTATTTTATTTTATTATATTATTATTATTTGTATTGTATAGCGTGTGCTAGTTGTTTGGAAGAATAATTAAACTTTTAAGGTCCGTCATATGGCTGTTGTTATTAATGTTTTATGTGTATTATGTTTGCCGTTATGGGGGGGGGGGGGGTGCAAAATCATAATCTCGCCTAGGGCACCAAAATGGCTGGGGCCGGCTCTGGATGGGAGAACACTGGACTATATCAGAACACGAGCTGCTGCTTTCTGGATTAGCTGGAGATGTTTAATAGACCTTTTTGGGCAGCCGGACAGTAAGGAGTTGCAGTAGTCCAGTCTGGAAGTCACAAAAGCATGGACTATTGTTTCTGCATGTCTTCGGGTTAGTAGGTGCCTGACCTTTGAAATATTCCGAAGGTGAAAGAACACAGTCCTTGAAATGTGCTTTATCTGGGACTGAAAGGACAGGTCCTGATCAAAGATTACCCCCGGATTCTTGGACGTGGTGCTGGTGGACACTGAGACGCCATCTAGTTCAACTACAGCACTAGAACAAACATTTCTGAGATGCTTTGGCCCAAGAACCAGAACCTCAGTTTTATTTAGATTTAACAACAGGAAGTTCTCGGTCATCCAGGAGTTAATGTCCTTAAGGCACGTCTGAAGTCTAACCGACTGATCGACTTTGTCTGGCTGAACTGACAGGTACAATTGTGTATCGTCCGCATAGCAGTGGAAATTTATGCTATGTTTCTTAATAATGTTACCTAAGGGAAGCATATACAGCGTGAACAGAACAGGTCCAAGCACTGGACCCTGTGGAACTCCATATTTAACTTCAGTGTACGTAGAAGATTCATCATGAACACGTACAAACTGAAATCTATCAGATAAATATGATCTAAACCAGTTCAATGCAGATCCTCTAACACCAACAGATTGTTCCAGCCTCTGTAACAGAATCTGATGATCTATTGTGTCAAAGGCTGCACTGAGATCTAATAAAATAAGCACGGAGACAAGTCCATTATCAGACGCTATTAAAAGGTCATTGGTGACTTTAACTAATGCTGTCTCTGTGCTATGATGAGCTCTGAAACACGACTGGAAAACCTCAAATAACTGATTGTCTTGTAAGAATTCACACAGCTGACTGGAAACTGCTTTCTCTAAAACATATGTGTCAAACTCAAGGCCCGGGGGCCAATGTGGCCCGCCACGTCATTTTTTGTGGCGGGCCACATTGATGCCGGCGATTACATAACCTCGGCGGATATTTTTACAGCAGTAAGGTATCGATATATTTTTAGAACTATGCAATTGCATATTGTAGGGTTTTACCAAACCCTCTTCCGGTTCTTGTTCTCCGTAGTGGGTGCGTATTCAATGAGGAGAATGTGGGTTAAGATATGTAATATTTATAATTTAATATGTAGTAGTAAATACAGTTATTTAGCAGCATGTTAAGGAGTAGTTACATGTATTTACATTACATTACATTTAGTTACATTTACAACTGGCCCTTTGAGGGCAACTATAATGCTGATGTGGCCCTCAGAGAAAATGAGTTTGACACCCCTGCTCTAAAAGCTTTGACAGGAATGGAAGGTTTGAAATTGGCCGATAGTTAGCCAAGACATCAGGATCTAATGTTGGTTTTTTGAGAAGTGGTTTAATGACTGCTGTTTTAAAAGACTCGGGTACATAGCCTGTGAGTAAAGATATATTAATCGTATTTAGCAAAGCAATACTGATTGAGGGGAAGACTTCTTTAAGCAGCTTAGTTGGGACCGGGTCTAGGAGACAAGTGCACGGTTTAGATGAGGCAACAGCTGCACTCATTTGCTGCAGGTTAAATGTTTTTTTGTTTCTTTTGTTCAGTGACCAAAAAATGCCGACATATTCTATTAAAGCCGCCAGAATATATGTTTAAAATCATATAACTGTCCTTATTTACTTAAATCTGATCATGAATTAGTTTCCCCTCACTTCATGACGTAAGGTAGAGAACCCGTTCCACCTGTTCCTATAGAGAATGCCCACATCACTGAAACTCCAGTCCACGTTTTCCCTGTGACCGCTAATTGTCGGTCCCTGCAGCGTGTTTGAAGCACACAGAGCAGAATAGAAGAGCTTTAGGAGAAGAACGTGAACGGATGGATGGAGAATGGATATAAGAAAGTTTATAAAGAAAGTAAGTTTATCACTGCTGGTAGTAACATTTAGTTATTGTGTGACACACTTAAGGGAAACGCACAGATGCATTAGCCATGGAGCTGTATGAGAGAACCACAGCCCTGTGCCACGCCCACAGTCTCCCTGAATCAGGGGCAGAGACCTGCAGAACCTGGAGGAACCTGCAGGTTCACGCACTGAATAGAACTCAGACACAGTGAAAAGAGAGTTACTTTCCCTTGCGTGGATAGGATGATAGCTTGAGTTCAGATTCTGCAGTAGATGCAGAGCTACTAAAAGGCATCCAGCATGCAGGCCTGAATGTGAGAACCTCTTGAGTGGATCACACTTGAATGAACTCTCAAAACACTCCAGCCTGAAAACAGAGGAGGTTCTGGTGACCTGAAACAGAGGAGGTTCTGGTGACCTGAAAACAGAGGAGGTTCTGGTGACCTGAAACAGAGGAGGTTCTGGTGACCTGAAACAGAGGAGGTTCTGGTGGCCTGAAACAGAGGCTGGATGTTCTCCCAAAGATATATTGTCTGTTCACAACCTCCTTGATTCAGACATGTTTCCCTCTCTGAAGGTTCTACCCAAGTTGCCCTAACGGTGCCGTAAGCAGCTGCTCATGTGAAAGGTCCTTTAGAGCACTGCGTTGGTATCGCTGCGTCGGTTGCACCGCGTCGGTTGCACTGCGTCGGTTGCGTTAAAGACTTCACAGTCTTGCAGTCTTTGAAGAAGACGAGCTTCAGAATCACAACAGAGAGATCGACTCTGAGAAAGAGACGCTTTTTTTGATGCTTCCATCCAGCGAGTAACTTGTAATTGTAGCCATTTTGTTTCTTGCTAATGCTGCAAACATCCTGTCACTGTTTAAACCTGTTTGTTGTTGTTTAAAACACACTGAAATAATAATAATGTATAATTTATCAGCCCTTGTTAGCCGTTTGAGGTTTTGTGCTCGTACGCTACATTGCATCTCCAGGGGGCTCAGCCCCCCTGTCCTTAAAACCTAGTGACGCCCCTGGAGACGAGTAATATGCTGCTCAAGCTTTGTGTTAGCCTAGCTACGGTGTCAGAGAGAAACCTTGGATTAGATTTGTTCTCTTCTATTAGATGAGTAATATGCTGCTCTAGCTTTGTGTTAGCCTAGCTACGGTGTTAGAGAGAAACCTTGGATTAGATTTGTTCTCTTCTATTAGATGAGTAATATGCTGCTCTAGCTTTGTGTTAGCCTAGCTACGGTGTCAAAGAGAAACCTTGGATTAGATTTGTTCTCTTCTATTAGAGATGAGTAATATGCTGCTCTAGCTTTGTGTTAGCCTAGCTACGGTGTCAGAGAGAAACCTTGGATTAGATTTGTTCTCTTCTATTAGATGAGTAATATGCTGCTCTAGCTTTGTGTTAGCCTAGCTACGGTGTTAGAGAGAAACCTTGGATTAGATTTGTTCTCTTCTATTAGATGAGTAATATGCTGCTCTAGCTTTGTGTTAGCCTAGCTACGGTGTCAAAGAGAAACCTTGGATTAGATTTGTTCTCTTCTATTAGAGATGAGTAATATGCTCCTCTTGCCTTGCGGAACGTCTTCCTGTACATTTTCAGGCTGTTTTTCCAGATTAAACAAGACTCCTCCAATTTAGTTGAGCTCCACCTTCTCTCCAGTCTTCTGGCTGTTTGCTTTAACAATCTAATTTCAGAATTGAACCACGGAGCTTTCCTTTTTGGTTTTAGTTTTTTAATTCTTAAGGGGGCGATGGAGTCAAGCGTCGTGCGCATCAAGTCCCCAGCACCACCTAAAGATGATCTATGTGGGAGGGGCTAAAGTTACCACACGACTCCTCAGTAATGTTAAGGCTCGATAAAGAGTTTAATGCTGATGGGATCACTTCTTTGAATTTAGCAATAGCACCATCAGACAGACATCTAGTCAAGGCTGTTCTGTTTGATGGAACGTAGTCCAATAATACAAACGTAAAAGTGATGAACTTGTGGTCTGATACAAAAGGGTTCAGTGGACACACACACACGGAGCAAGTGTTACTCAACACATCAACAGGTGAGCGTTGGCTTTCTATCGTGTTTAGTAAACAAGTGTAAAAAAAACTTTTACAAAGAATCGAAAAAGAGTGAAAGGTAAACAAAACATTTACGTATACAAGATGGTACCCGGCTACACACGATGGTACCCCGCTACACAAAAACATCCATTAGCACAAACATGATAGAGCGACGGACGCCCCCTCTAGACTAGAGAAGCTCCGGGTTTGGGTCACCTTAGCGAAGATGCCACCCAGGACCCGTCGTCCTCCAGGGTTAGCACCAAGTCCTGGCAGGAATTATGGAACCCGCCCTTTAATACTAATAAACGTTTTCGTTCAAGCGCAGGAGAAACATCTGGAATGACTGGATTCTGGTTCTGAGGAAGGTATTATTATGAAGTTCCGCTTGGTGCCGCCGTGATAAATCTATGAAGACGACAAAGAACACGAGCAGACTTCCATTCTTTGATGACCTGGGGCTGCATGTCAGGTCAAGGAGGGGGGCATTCTGATTCTATGAGTTGAAGTTTGATGAAGATGACGGTACATCTTAGCATCAGGCAGGAGACATAATGTCTTCAGTCTGGATCGCATCTCCGGAGGAATGGAAAGAAAGGAAAGGGATCCCGATCCAGACAGGATCAACCTGGAAAACCGTCCTGGTGACTTCACCAGGCCGCCGGAGCCAGTCTGAGGAAGAGCGCCGCTTGTCCGCAGGGAAGTCCATTGAGAGCATCCAAGCCATTTTAAAATTCAGACGTGGAGCAACAAGTCCTGACGGATGCTCCATCCATCCATCATCCATCCATCATGCATCCTGTTCTCGCAGAGATTCTGTATTTCACTCGTTCCTGGACTACCAGAGGTTTGAAAATCCGGTCCTGATTTTTGTGAGAATCGCTCTCTCATTTGGGCACATTTTAATAAGAATAAACATTATTGATTTCAAACTCAGGAAAAATCAAAAAATCGAGTGGCAGACTTGCAACTTCTTTCTGGGTCAGACGACAATGTTAAGCAGGAAGCCCTAACCCCACCCAGAATCCTCCAGAGTACGCCACGGAGACTCGGGAAACGACGTCATTTGGGTTCCCTAATGTTCCCGCAGAGATGTGCACCGTTTGCTGACTCCAGATCTGCTTCATCAGTTCATTTGGCTGAAGTCACTGAGCCACAGACGACAAGGCACAGATCTGAGTCCTCTTCACGGCGATTGGCTGGCAGAGCAACAAGTGGAGGGGCTAAGTGAGAACCACAGAGTGGGACGGGTTCAAAGTGACGTCAGATCCTGGACATCCAGCAGCATGGCGTCCTGTTCCGTCCTCAGCTGGTCTCTGACCTGGAGGCGTACCACAAGCTCCGAGCTCAGGTCTAACATGGAGACACAAAGATAGAGTTTCAAGAGCAGCTCTTCAGCACCTACAGGAGGAGGAACTACGAGGGGGGGGTACCTTGTACAGACGTGCTGAGGGACGTGGAGAGAGACGTCAGGTCCGGAAGACAGAACTTCTGTAAGTCACTGGGCTCCAGGTGTCTCCTCTGGACCACCGGATCACTACATGCTTGAGTCTGAAAGGAGCACCAGGAGAGAAGAACCAGGAGAGGAGAACCAGGAGAGGAGAACCAGGAGAGAAGAACCAGGAGAGGAGCACCAGGAGAGAAGAACCAGGAGAGGAGCACCAGGAGAGAAGAACCAGGAGAGGAGCACCAGGAGAGAAGAACCAGGGGAGGAGAACCAGGAGAGAAGAACCAGGAGAGGAGCACCAGGAGAGGAGAACCAGGAGAGAAGAACCAGGAGGGAAGAACCAGGAGAGAAGAACCAGGGGAGGAGCACCAGGAGAGGAGGACCAGGAGAGAAGAACCAGGAGAGAAGAACCAGGAGAGGAGAAACAGGAGAGAAGAACCAGGGGAGGAGCACCAGGAAAGGAGGACCAGGAGAGGAGGACCAGGAGAGAAGAACCAAGAGGAGAACCAGGAGAGAAGAACCAGGAGAGGAGAACCAGGAGAGAAGAACCAGGAGAGAAGAACCAGGAGAGAAGAACCAGGAGAGAAGAACCAGGGGAGGAGAACCAGGAGAGGAGCACCAGGTGAGGAGCACCAGGTGAGGAGCACCAGGTGAGGAGAACCAGGAGAGGAGCACCAGGAGAGGAGAACCAGGAGAGGAGCACCAGGAGAGAAGAACCAGGGGAGGAGCACCAGGAGAGGAGGACCAGGAGAGAAGAACCAGGAGAGGAGAACCAGGAGAGAAAAACCAGGAGAGAAGAACCAGGAGAGGAGAACCAGGAGAGAAGAACCAGGAGAGAAGAACCAGGGGAGGAGAACCAGAAGAGGAGCACCAGGTGAGGAGCACCAGTTGAGGAGAACCAGGAGAGAAGAACCAGGAGAGAAGAACCAGGAGAGGAGAACCAGGAGAGAAGAACCAGGAGAGAAGAACCAGGAGAGGAGCACCAGGAGAGAAGCACCAGGAGAGAAGAACCAGGAGAGGAGCACCAGGTGAGGAGCACCAGGTGAGGAGAACCAGGAGAGGAGAACCAGGAGAGGAGCACCAGGAGAGAAGAACCAGGAGAGGAGCACCAGGAGAGGAGCACCAGGAGAGAAGCACCAGGAGAGGAGCACCAGGAGGAAAACCAGGAGAGGAGCACCAGGAGAGGAGAACCAGGAGAGGAGAACCAGGAGAGGAGCACCAGGAGAGGAGAACCAGGAGAGAAAAACCAGGAGAGGACCACCAGGAGAGAAGACCCAGGAGACAAGAAGCAGGAGAGGAGAACCAGGAGAGGAGCACCAGGAGAGAAAACCCAGGGGAGGAGCACCAGGAGAGAAAAACCAGGGGAGGAGCACCAGGAGAGGAGAACCAGGAGAGAAGAACCAGGAGAGGAGCACCAGGTGAGGAGCACCAGGTGAGGAGAACCAGGAGAGGAGCACCAGGAGAGAAGAACCAGGAGAGGAACACCAGGAGAGAAGCACCAGGAGAGGAGCACCAGGAGAGAAGACCCAGGAGAGAAGAACCAGGAGAGAACCAGGAGAGAAGAACCAGGAGAGAAGAACCAGGAGAGGAAAACCAGGAGAGGAGAACCAGGAGAGGAGCACAAGGAGAGAAGAACCAGGAGAGAACCAGGAGAGGAGCACCAGGAGAGAAGAACCAGGAGAGGAGCACCAAGAGAGAAGAACCAGGGGAGGAGCACCAGGAGAGAAAAACCAGGGGAGGAGCACCAGGAGAGGAGGACCAGGAGAGGAGCACCAGGGGAGGAGAACCAGAAGAGGAGCACCAGGAGAGGAGCACCAGGAGAGAAAAACCAGGGGAGGAGCACCAGGAGAGGAGGACCAGGAGGGGAGCACAAGGGGAGGAGAACCAGAAGAGGAGCACCAGGAGAGGAGCACCAGGGGAGGAGAACCAGGAGAGAAGAAGCAGGAGAGGAGCACCAGGAGAGGAGAACCAGGAGAGGAGAACCAGGAGAGAAGAACCAGGAGAGGAGCACCAGGAGAGAAGAACCAGGAGAGAAGCACCAGGAGAGGAGCACCAGGAGAGGAGGACCAGGAGAGGAGCACCAGGAGAGGAGCACCAGGAGAGAAGAACCAGGGGAGGAGCACCAGGAGAGAAGAACCAGGAGAGAAGAACCAGGAGAGGAGCACCAGGAGAGAAGCACCAGGAGAGAACCAGGAGAGGAGCACCAGGGGAGGAGAACCAGGAGAGAAGAAGCAGGAGAGGAACACCAGGAGAGAAAAACCAGGAGAGGAGAACCAGGAGAGGAGCACCAGGAGAGAAGAACCAGGAGAGAAGAACCAGGAGAGAAGAACCAGGGGAGGAGAACCAGGAGAGAAGAAGCAGGAGAGGAACACCAGGAGAGAAAAACCAGGAGAGGAGCACTATGACAGCCGATACGTCTGACTCACCTGAGGTTTGGGGTCCGATCTGAGCCGGTCCCGGAGACTCCTCAGTGTGTTCCTGAAGCCTCTGGATTTTGGTTTCGCGGGTTGGGCAGGAGGCACAAGGTGAATCTGAATTCCTCTCTTCATCATCACAGAGCAAGTGGGAGGAAGATGGAGACCGTGAGGTGATTGGAGGGAGCGGCCGCTCCTTGCAGCAGGATGCACCGATCGGTCGACCGGCGTTCTGAATGCTTGGATCAGAACAGTGACAAATGCCAGGATATGTTCTAGAACTGTGAGTGGAACGTGGCCCCGGAACCGAGCACCTCATTCCCTGCTGCAGAAGCCTCAGCCTTTATCCGCTGAGCTGGTCGGACTGATCGGGGATCAGAGCACCCTGCCGACGCTCTCCCCGACACACGGCACCCTGCCGACGCTCTACCCGACACACGGCACCCTGCCGACGCTCCACCCGACACACGGCACCCTGCCGACGCGCGACCAGACACACGGCACCCTGCCGACGCTCTACCAGACACATGGCACCCTGCCGACGCTCTCCCCGACACACGACACCCTGCCGACGCGCGACCAGACACACGGCACGCTGCCGACGCTCTACCCGACACACGGCACCCTGCCGACGCTCTACCCGACACACGGCACCCTGCCGACGCTCTACTCGACACACGGCACCCTGCCGACGCTTTACCCGACACACGGCACCCTGCCGACGCTCTACCCGACACACGGCACGCTGCCGACGCTCTACCCGACACGCGGCACCCTGCCGACGCTCTACCCGACACATGGCACCCTGCCGACGCTCTCCCCGACACACGACACTCTGCCGACGCGCGACCAGACACACGGCACCCTGCCGACGCGCGACCAGACACACGGCACGCTGCCGACGCTCTACCCGACACACGGCACCCTGCCGACGCGCGACCACACACGGCACCCTGCCGACGCTCTACCCGACACACGACACCCTGCCGACGCGCGACCAGACACACGGCACCCTGCCGACGCGCGACCAGACACACGGCACGCTGCCGACGCGCGACCAGACACACGGCACCCTGCCGACGCTCTACCCGACACACGGCACCCTGCCGACGCTCTACCCGACACGCGGCACCCTGCCGACGCTCTACCCGACACGCGGCACCCTGCCGACGCTCTACCCGACACCCTGCCGACGCGCGACCAGACACACGGCACCCTGCCGACGCGCGACCAGACACACGGCACCCTGCCGACGCTCTACCCGACACGCGGCACCCTGCCGACGCTTTACCCGACACACGGCACCCTGCCGACGCTCTACCCGACACACGGCACCCTGCCGACGCGCGACCAGACACACGGCACCCTGCCGACGCGCGACCAGACACACGGCACCCTGCCGACTCTCTACCCGACACGCGGCACCCTGCTGACGCTCTACCCGACACACGGCACCCTGCCAACGCTCTACCCGACACACGGCACCCTGCCGACGCTCTACCCGACACACGGCACCCTGCCAACGCTCTACCCAACACACGGCACCCTGCCGACGCTCTACCCGACACACGGCACGCTGCCGACGCTCTACCCGACACGCGGCACCCTGCCGACGCTCTACCCGACACACGACACTCTGCCGACGCGCGACCAGACACACGGCACGCTGCCGACGCTCTACCCGACACGCGGCACCCTGCCGACGCTCTACCCGACACATGGCACCCTGCCGACGCTCTCCCCGACACACGACACTCTGCCGACGTGCGACCAGACACACGGCACCCTGCCGACGCGCGACCAGACACACGGCACCCTGCCGACGCGCGACCACACATGGCACCCTGCCGACGCTCTACCCGACACACGGCACCCTGCCGACGCTTTACCCGACACACGGCACCCTGCCGACGCTCTACCCGACACACGGCACCCTGCCGACGCGCGACCAGACACACGGCACGCTGCCGACGCGCGACCAGACACACGGCACCCTGCCGACGCGCGACCAGACGCACGGCACCCTGCCGACGCTCTACCCGACACGCGGCACCCTGCCGACGCTCTACCCGACACACGGCACCCTGCCGACGCTCTACCCGACACACGGCACCCTGCCGACGCTCTACCCGACACACGGCACCCTGCCGACGCTCTACCCGACACACGGCACCCTGCCGACGCGCGACCAGACACACGGCACCCTGCCGACGCTCTACCCGACACATGGCGGGGGGGCGTACTTACTGGTGTGCTGCTGATCTCCTCCTCACTTTCACTGTCATTGATGAAGCAGAGCTGAAGCTTCATCTGCGTCTGCAAGCTGGAGGACACAAAGCAAGACCTGTGCTCTGCTGGGTGGGGGGGGGGGGCACTATGGCAGAAGCAGTCCTGAAACAGGTTCAGAGACTAACCAGCCTGATTCTCAGTTTCCAATGATCACCTGAACCAACATGAGACCATCGCAGTGTGGAACAGAGAAGCCAGCGGATTGGGGGGGGGGGGGGGGGGGCGGATATCAGGATACTTTAATATCAGCAGCAGCAACATTCGTCCCAGTGATAGAAGTTTACACTGATGAGGAGTATAAATTAAATGCCCTTCTATGTCATTCTCAAGGGGGGGGGGGGTCTCAGTCTGTGCTCCTCCGTTCTACTGATGGAGGGGGTGTGCGTGCTGTCCAGGATGCTTCTCAGATTCTGAACCATCCTTCTCTCCATCACTGTCTCTGAGTCCAGCTTCACCCCCCCCCCCCCCCACCCAATCATGGACGGCCTTTCTGTGTGTGTGTGTGTGTACCGGGAGGTGAGCGCCAACACGTGGCTGTTGCAGGCATCGTCTCCGTCCTCCCCGCCCTCTGTCCCCGCCCCCGTCTCCTCAGTCACTGGAGCTCTGCCCCGCTCGGTTGGCTGGTTGGTTGGTTTCTTAGAATTAGACAGAAACAGCGGGATCAACTTCACCCGCTTTGGGAGGAGGATAGGTCACGTGCCAGGAGAGGGACACTACATTACCCAGATGGCCCCCCTACCCACACTCCCAGACTATGTCCTCTGACCTTTGCGCCCTTCTCCTTTTCCTCCTGTTCTTGCTTCTCCAGCTCAGCGATGCGCAGACTCAGCGCCTCCCAATGCATGATGGGAAGGCTCAGATTGTCCTCACCGCAGCCTTCCTGCCACAGTAGTGCTGCGTCCTTCTTGTCTTCACTCCTCCCATCCTTTTCAGCCTCATTGCTCTCCTTCTCCTCTCCATCCATCTCTAGGGAGGACAAACAAGGGGATGCTGCTTAAAGTCTTTTACTGGACAAATGTCCAGTGTTTGGACTCTGAGAACAAGAAGATTCTGAAAGAAAAAGGGGCAACAACTGCGAAAAACACAACCCGAGTTTCTCTGTGGCATCTGCGTCGCCATGCCGACAGACTCCGGCGACTTCCTGACCCGAGAAAGAGTCGGGAAATCAATAGAAGCTATTGGAGATTTATTAATTCAAATTTTGATTCACGCTGCGCTTACCGTATTCCCGTTTTGTCTCCTCTTTCTCTCTCTCTCTCCACGGAAAGCAAAACAACCAAATCTGGAGTTCTCCCGTTGTCATCTCTGGCTTCTTCCTCACTTTCCTCACATCTTTGCTGAAGCTGTGATTCAGACTGTAAAGGCTGAATGGAGGCGCTGATTGCTGCTAACAGATAGCTGCTAACAGATAGCTGCTAACAGATCGCTGCTAGCAGATCGCTGCCAGCAGATCGCTGCTAACGGATAGCTGCTAACGGATAGCTGCTAACGGATAGCTGCTAACAGATAGCTGTTAATGGATAACTGCTAGCAGATCGCTGCCAGCAGATCGCTGCCAACGGATAGCTGCTAACGGATAGCTGCTAACGGATAGCTGCTAACAGATCGCTGCTAACGGATAGCTGCTAACACATAGCTGCTAACGGATAGCTGCTAACAGATAGCTGTTAATGGATAACTGCTAGCAGATCGCTGCCAGCAGATCGCTGCCAACGGATAGCTGCTAACGGATAGCTGCTAACGGATCGCTGCTAACGGATAGCTGCTAACACATAGCTGCTAACGGATAGCTGCTAACAGATAGCTGCTAACAGATAGCTGCTAACAGATCGCTGCTAGCAGATCGCTGCCAGCAGATCGCTGCCAACGGATAGCTGCTAACGGATAGCTGCTAACAGATCGCTGCTAACAGATCGCTGCTAACAGATCGCTGCTAACAGATAGCTGCTGGTAACAGATCGGTGGTAACAGGTCACTGCAAGCAACGGTCATATACGACCCCACATGAATACAGCAGCAATTAAACTTCTACTGAAGCCAGACAAAGACCCCACCCTCCCTTCAAGCTACCGACCTCTATCATTAATCAACGCCGACATCAAAATGATAGCAAAGGCACTCGCATCCAGGCTGGAGACAGTGATCCCGTCTGTAATTCACAGCGACCAAACAGGATTCATTAAAGGTCGACATTCCACCAACAATATCAGAAGACTGCTGAATCTGATCAGTATGTCGCAGCGACTTGGAAAAAAGGCAGTGGTTGTATCGCAGCCCTCGCCATCGCCAAGGAAACAATCCTCGTTAACTGGAAGAATAAACGGTCTTTAAACATCAACCATTGGTTGAACCTCCTCATAGAACACATATCAATGGAGAAAATCTCTGCCTCTAAAAAAATAAATAAAAAATATTTGAAATATTTTACAGAAAGTTGGTCTCCTTTTATTAAATCATTAAATATAAATATTGCAACCTGATTCTGCCTGATGGCGAAAGCCACCACAACGATGTAAATGG
The DNA here is from genome assembly GCF_040956055.1 of Brachionichthys hirsutus. Taxonomy (NCBI): domain Eukaryota; kingdom Metazoa; phylum Chordata; class Actinopteri; order Lophiiformes; family Brachionichthyidae; genus Brachionichthys; species Brachionichthys hirsutus. Next base: position 8,059,803 of record NC_090919.1, on the reverse strand, counting down.
TGATGCTGCTTACATTTTTTTTCATGACTCATCTTGTTTCTGTTTTCATTTAGGAACCCGGTTTCTGTCTCCAGGACCGAGTGGACCTCAGAAGTACATCACCTCCCAGCCATTCTAACTTTCTATGTTTCAGCTCCAGTCTCCAGCTCAATGTTCTTCACACAAGGATGGTTGATCTCCGGGGCCGTTGCATGCTGGGCTAACTCTTCAGGGGCTGTCCCCGTGGCTTGATATGTGCAACCCGGCTCCTCTGGTTTCTGCTGGGTGGCGCATGCTTCTCGGGCGGCCCCCGGTGTTCCACTAGGCTGCCATGCCGGGGTGCTGGCCCATGCGTTCGGGATGGCACTGAGCTGGCGCAGTCTGTCACTCCTCTGCTGGTAGTAGCGGCCCGGGTCCGGCTGGTGACCTGGCGTGGCCGTGGCCCCCTCACCTCCCCTCCCTCCTCCCTGACCTCTCTCCTCCACTCTCCCCGTCCCCCGCTCGCCCTCTGCTCCTTGGTCCCGTCTCCTGTCCTGCCTCCCCCTCGCCCCTCTCCCTTCTCCTTCGCCTCCTCTTCCCTCCCCTCGTGGTCTTCCTCTTTCCCCCCTCTCCCCACGCGGGATGGGTGGAGGGTGCTGGGAGGGGGGTGGGTGGTTGTGGGGGGCGTGGTGTTGGGTGCTGGTGGGACGCCGCGCCGGCCCGCTGTGCCCCGTGCCGCTGCGCTGGCCTAGGTTTCGTCGGCTGTGTTGGTGACGGTCGCTCCCTGATCCTGGGCTGGTTCTTCTGCGTGTGGCTCTGGGGGGGCCCCGGGGGTCGTTCCCGGGCCCTGGGCTGGTTCTTCTGCGTGTGACTCTGGGGGGGCCCCGGGGGTCGCTCCCTGATCCTGGACTGGTTCTTCTGCGTGTGACTCTGGGGGGCCCCGGGGGTCGTTCTCGGGTTGCTGTGGCCGCTTGGGGTGATCTGGGGGCTCATGTTGCCGTTGTTGGGTCCGGGGTGGCTGCCCCGTTCTTAGGTGGAGGTTTCACGCATGCCAGGTCCACCACTCCAGCACCAATCAAAACTCGATCTGAGAGTTAACTCCGCCCACAGGTCTCTGAGTCAGTGGAGGTTGCTGGTTCAGTGTTTGTGGCTCTCACTATGCTCTCCCTCTTTTTCCTCAGATCTGAGAACTTGGTGATCCAGACTTTCCTCTAGAGCAGACATGGGCAAACCACGGCCCGCCGAACTTGTCCAATTACCAAAAAATTCAAAATCATAACTTTCATTTTGTCCCTGCAATACCCCTGTTTCACCAGCAGATGGCGCACTGACAACCGCGGTGGCGTGTAGCGAATTATTCTTTGCATTTGTTTCTTTTTCCCCATTGCTCTCTGACCCCGTCTGTAGAAATGAGCGGACCAAAGAAAAGCAAAGTAGACGGTGAGGGCCGAGTGTTTAATAAAGAGCGGACAACAAGATTTCTTTTCACCGAAATCCGATCTACGGCTGCATGTCTGATATGCCAAGAAGCCGTTGCGGGTGGCTCCTGCACAGAGTTCTGCCGTCGCTTCTCTGATTTAAAGAAAATTGACGCATCACTCCAGCTGGTGCCCCGTCCCGTCACAAGACCCTGAAACCGCACCGCAGGAGCTGCAGCTGGAACTGATCGATCTTCAGTCCGACTCCGCCTCAAAGGATAAGTCCAAGTTTCTTAACCTGAATGACTTTTATGTCTCACTTAACGAAGCAACGTTTCCAAACCTCCGGAGGACGACACAGAATATGCTGCTGCTGTTTGGCTCGACCTCCGTGTGTGAGCAGACGTTCAGCGTCATGATCAATAAATCCCGTTCTTTTAATGAAGTGCGCATTTATGCACAGCAGTGGAACAACATGAGTGCAGCAGGAATGATTGAGATTTAGTATTTCGTGTTTTGATATGTTTTGAATGTTGAAAGTGATCATCTTTTTTCAATAAATGTTGATTTATTTAAATTTACGCCTTCAAGTGAAATTTATTAAAAACAGATGTAATCACCAGGTTTGACAGATCACAGTGTCATTGCTATTTTAATCTATTTACATTTCTCCTCACACTGTTGTTCTATTTTAATCTATTTACATTTCTCCTCACACTGTTGTTCTATTTTAATCTATTTACATTTCTCCTCACACTGTTGTTCTATTTTAATCTATTTACATTTCTCCTCACACTGTTGTTCTATTTTAATCTATTTACATTTCTCCTCACACTGTTGTTCTATTTTAATCTATTTACATTTCTCCTCACACTGTTGTGCCAAAATATGTGTAAATGCTGCATCTTGCATATTCATTGAGACAAACGTACTACCTGGATTAGGGCTATTTTGCACATTTGAAAGACGCAGTTCTTCGTACACACTGTTAGTAAAGCTGGTTGTACATTTATCTGTGTGTGTTTACTGTGCTATGAGGTTTGCACACTACACGCAGCGCTTTAGTATATCTGGGCCAAACACTCATCCAAATGCTCCTGGCCCGGCCCCTCGGTCAAAATTTCAAACCCAATGTGGCCCGCACGTCAAAAGGTTTGCCCACCCCTGCTCTGGAGGCTGATGTGAACCTGGTGTATTGGGACAACTCTTGGTGATGATTGGATGAAGGGGTAGAATTAAGGAGCACAAATAAATCCATTCATGCGAGTGACAATAGAAGTTTCTTGATTCTTGGAAAAAGGTATCGGAAAAAGATCGCTGCCATACTAATCAATAGCAGTGAGCTCGGTGCTGCAGCCGTTTCACGTCACACCCAGAATGCCTTGCGACATAAACAACAATGGTGGCCCCCAAACAAAATGGATTTATATCTTATAAGACATAATTATATATTCGTGTCTTTGTATTTATGTAGTAGAGGTACATTCTTCACTTTAAGAACAATCTTGAAGATGATTTGCAACGGTCTCTAGTTTTCCCACCTTCTTGAACGCCTCCTTACGGTCAACGTCACTGCAGCTGCCTGCAGGAGTTTGTAGTCCAGTCCTGTTCTGTAGTCCAGTTCCTGATGCGTTAAAACAAAAGTAGGAGGGTGGGCTGGCTGCTTAATCCGGACGATCCATACCCGCTCAATTTGTGTTTACAGTGTGTGTGTGTGCGTGCGCGTGTGTCTACGCCGGCCATCGAACCTGCGCGCTCAGGAGAACCGCGGCGAGGTCCCCTTTCCTCCGGCTCCTTCTCGGCTCCGAGCTCTGCTCCTCCTCAACGAAAGACTCGAACTTCTGGAGTTAAAACTACGAAACAGCGTCTTCCTGTGGTTCCCTTCAAAATAAACGACCCCCTGGTGGAGAGCGCTAGGTCGCCGCTTCAGAAACGCAAACGTGGAACATCAAAGATAGGTCGACAGAGCGCAGCGCGGTAGGAGCACTCACTCTGTCGCCACTTCAGGAACCCCAATTTGGGACGTCAAAGATAGGTCGACAGAGCAATTTGACAGCTGCCAAACTTGTTACCCTCGCCGAAGAGGAGGCGATTGGGTGCGTTTGTTTGTTTGTTTGTTTGTTTGTTTGTTTGTTTGTTTGTTTGTTTGTTTGTTTGTCTGTTTGTTTGTTTGTTTGTTTGTCTGTTTGTCTGTTTTTCTGTTTGTTTGTTTGTCTGTTTGTTTGTTTGTTTGTTTGTTTGTTTGTTTGTTTGTTTGTTTGTCTGTTTGTTTGTTTGTTTGTTTGTTTGTTTGTTTGTCTGTTTGTTTGTTTGTTTGTTTGTTTGTTTGTTTGTTTGTTTGTTTGTCTGTTTGTTTGTTTGTTTGTTTGTTTGTTTGTTTGTTTGTTTGTTTGTCTGTTTGTTTGTTTGTTTGTTTGTCTGTCTGTTTGTTTGTCTGTTTGTCTGTTTGTCTGTTTGTTTGTCTGTTTGTTTGTTTGTCTGTTTGTTTGTTTGTTTGTCTGTTTGTTTGTCTGTTTGTTTGTTTGTCTGTTTGTTTGTTTGTCTGTTTGTTTGTCTGTTTGTTTGTCTGTCTGAGCGCATAACTCAAAAACTAGTAACCCAATCGACTTTAAATTTCTACACAAGCAAGGTTCTGTCCGTGGCTCAGTCCTCCCCGAGAATGGCGTTGATCCGGATCTGGATCCAGATTCTAGAATGTTTTAAACGATTCTTTAACATTGCGAGATAGGGCACTTGGAGGCGAGGGTCTGCAATCTCTGATTGATCAGCTTGTTATTATTGGTTTGTGGTCTGGACACTTGCTGGTAAGCAGGTGAATCCTCAATCTGACTTACTTATGTGTTGAAATGATTGCCGTTCTGAACTGGACGCTCACGCACCAGAAGAATTAGAGTTCAGACCAAATTGTGGGATCCTTGAACAGCTGCACTGGAACGCAATAAAAAGTCAAGGTGGACAGAAGCAGCAGGATGTCTTTATTTCTGTTGCTACAGCTTAACCCAATCAGCAGTCATGATACACAGAAGCCTTTAGCGTTTATAGTAGGCCGACAAACAACGACGATGAGACAGACAATTAAACCAACAGAAACACTCATTTCAGATTAAACTCACAACAATATTGCTTTTAAAACACAACCTCGATCCGCCATTGTTGTTTCACCACCTTAACTATCAAATATATTCCTTTACGGGTGTTTTAATATTATTGCTAACATAAAAAGTACCTAAGATTACAGATATACTGTCCAAAAGTACAAATCGTACAGAAAATAACAGTCGAAGGTTGGTCGGATATATTGGTGCTGGACATGCAGAGGGATTAGATAGAGGGGAGGGGAGGAGTCAGGGCTTCAGCGGGGCCTTCCATTGGATGACAGGAGCTGTCACTCACAGAGCCAGTCACACATGCATTCATCACCATAGTAGTTTAGACATCAGCTGTATTCATGTTTACTTCTTAAAGCTAGACTACAATCCTGCAGGCCTTTAATAGGAGTTTACATGCCAAGCTAAATTATTCCATCAAACACACACACCTACACACACACACACACCAAAGGGGACATTTGCCATATCCAGTCAGTAATTGAGAAATTGACCTTTCCGTGCCACGCCCCCCCCTAATGCAGACAGGGCGGTCACTCCGTCCATATTTGGCGGATGTCGCTGCTGACTCCTCCCTCCTGTTCAAGGGTTACAACGTCTCTCTGAGGGGTAAATAAAGGGGCTTCTGCTGTTTCACCCCCCAGCCTTGATTTGTGTGTGTCAGTAAGCGTCACTGCAAGCTGCTGCCGGAGTTACAGCAGGAAGTTCAGCTGGATCAGCAGCACTGAAATCTACCGATTTGCTTCTTGTCTTGCAGGAAACCAGGAACCGCTACTTAGTTTGGGGTCTGGTGCCGTGAAACCAGGAACCGCTACTTAGTTTGGGTTCTGGTGCCGTGAAACCAGGAACCGCTACTTAGTTTGGGTTCTGGTGCCGTGACACCAGGAACCGCTACTTAGTTTGGGTTCTGGTGCCGTGACACCAGGAACCGCTACTTAGTTTGGGTTCTGGTGCCGTGACACCAGGAACCGCTACTTAGTTTGGGTTCTGGTGCCGTGACACCAGGAACCGCTACTTAGTTTGGGTTCTGGTGCCGTTCTGCATACTTGATGGAATAGAAAGCCTTTATTCTCATTGCATAGTGGCTACACAATGAGATTAGGACAAAAGGGCACCAGCGTGATGTCAATACTGCGACTACATTAATAAATCAGGGGCTGCAAATATTTCTGATTATATGATACAATTTAAAGGAGAAAATGTTGCGAGAACTTATTAAGTATATCTTTATAGTTTTCACGATGGCCTAAGATCAATCGTTCTCCTCACACCAGGGACCAGGAGTCGGTATTTGGGGGACTACAGACCACCAGAGACCTATGTTTAGCGGCTCTGTAGCGGAAGCTCACCTAATGCTAACTGCAGTAGTCTTTGCTTGGAAGCCGGTTTGTGTGTGTAAATGTTCATGATGCGGCTACGTAGTCCTGATTAGCCTCCAACAGCCTCGCCAGGAACGATGCCTCCGAGTACGCCAACGGGAATACAGCAATACCTCAACAGACAAGTACAATCGGTCCAGGACCGAGTTCGGAACTCAAATTGCTCGTAAGTCAAATCAGTGTAAGATAAATGAAAACAATTTAAACCAGTCCGGCAAATAACAATGAAGAAAACATTGTAATTTTTAGACATATATAAAATTACTTGTTATATAGATAAAAATGATATAATAAATATATAGAGTGGTCCCTCGCTATAATGCGGTTCATCTTTCGGTTTCGCTGATTTTTTAATGTAATTTTGCATGTTTTTTTACAGTGCTTGAACGCGCATAGTGTTCTGCTGTAGCACAGCCACATCAAATCAGAGAGAATGGACCTTTCAAAGTAAAGATGAACAGTTAACACATCTTATTATTGATCCACACAGAACAGAACCGGCTGAATAAATATAACGGCTACGTGTCTTTAGATATTTGTTCGGTAACTTACCAAACATCTGTCCTCTCACACAAACTTCGTGACGGAAGTCGGGTTGAGGCTTTTGACTGACAGCTCACGTGTCCAATAGCATTCAAGAAAGGGACCAGAAACGTTCCAGCGATTATGAGATAGCCAATTAGAGGGCGCAGGGGTGGAGTCCTTTTGGCTTTAACGTGTACAATGTAACATGTTCTTTAAATTATTAAACATGTATAATAATTGTAAAAAAATAAGCTGACTGCTTCACGGATTTCACCTATTACGGGTTATTTTTAGAACGTAACCCCCGCGATAAATGAGGGACCACTGTACAGTAGTACTGTAATATAAAATGTGGTGTATTATGCATTTGAGCACTTGTACCTTACAGGTACTCATACATGAACTTAGACATAGTAGTTCTGCCTCTGGAAGGCTTTGTGTTCCTGATCGCATCCTTCTGGTTGAGGATTGTACATATCAGCAATGTACTCCATCGTGTCCCATCACTTACGGACACCACGGTCACGTTGATGGATCATTTCATTGCTTCCTCTCCATCGTCATCATCGTCTTTTCTACTCACTGCCAGCCTCACCACTCGCTTTCTGTGTGTCACTGATCAGGAATACTCCCAGGTACAACCAGAACCAGGTCAATACTGGAAACACAACGAGGAGACGTGCAGGAGACGAGGACGTAAGGTGGGGAACACCTGGACCAGTGAAGCTAGCTAGCAGCGCTCAGACAGCTAGCATTAGCATCTGGAAGCTACTTGCATCTCAAAGCAAATTATAGTTTTCAGGTTTTCTCGTATGTTGATGTATTACTGTACTGCAATACTATGCTCTGATACTGTTTCACAAAACATTGTATTGCTTTGATTGTGGTAAAAAGTCGTGAGGCTTCAGTGCTTCCAACACATGAACCTCGTTCTGACAGTAACCATGGCGACCACCATAAACTCGTCCACGGGGACAGGATGTCCACTACTGAATGGGGACAACCTCAGGACGAACCAGAAGGGCGAACGCTAGCATCTACATTTACAGCTGATACGAGCTAACGGCGGCGAGACAGCAGGCGCTGGGTGAGCTAGCTAGACTTAAAGCAGGAGAGAGAGGAAAGTCCAACCACAGCCTAACGAACATCATCATCAGCAAGGAATATGTCCCACATGCCATCCGTCCGTCTATCCCTCCCAGAGACTGAGCCAGCATTCACTCCATCAGCCTCCATTAGTCCATTAGGGGGGGTCAACGAGAGGGCGAGAGAGACAAAGCAGACAATGATGGGGGGAAGAGAAATGACATTAAAGAAAGGAGAGGACTGGAGAAGAGGTCTAATTAATGAGAGGAGGGAGGGAAGAGAGAGAGCTAAGAAGGCGGGACGGACGAGCGAATTAAAGGGGGATGGGTTACAGACAGAAGGAAGGGGAGAAGTGGGAATTAGAAGGGAGGTGGACGGATGAAGAAACGTGAAGGGTAAATGGTAGGATGGATGTCAGCTCAGCTCGGTTCTGGCTGGAGGGGGGCAACACGAGAAAGTGACCTTGAGTGGTCACTGTGAACAGGTGTGGTGTTGCCATCACTTTGCTACTGGTCACTACACCTGTGACTCAGCCTCAGGTGATGTTGGGGGGGGTCTTTGACATCATGATGCTCAGACCGCCCCCTGCTTTACAACCTCAGGAACCTGTTCAGAAACTCATCAGGGATATTTCACCACATACAACTGCAGGGTTTACCTATGGGGGGGGGGGGGGGGGCAACATTCATTCATCACAGCGGCACATCAGGCAGCTAACAGTGGTCAAAATGGCTGCCAAAGACAACGAGACAAAACGCTTCAACAGAAAGAACGTTTCTCTGAGTGCAACAGAAAACCCTAAAATCATGAACAGAAAGAATCTTGAAAAAACAAAAAGGGAACCAGAAGGTTCTGGTGCGGTGGAACGGGAACCAGAAGGTTCTGGTGCGGTGGAACGGCCTGTCAACACACACAGTCAGAACAGCAATGCATTACACAACACATAAATAAATAGTATAAATAAAGGTGGGGGCTAGTGTTTGTGTGTGGGGGGAAACAAAACATTATGGGAAATGAAGACTTTTCTGAGGAGGGAAATGGCCACATCTTCCTCCTCTCCCTGGGGAGGCCATCAGAGGTCAGTGCAGCGCTCCTGCTTGCTGTAGTGGTCGAACTGGCTCTTCCAGTGCATCATGTAGGAGGACCAGCGGTGGAACTCCAGCTTCCACTGGCGCTCCGCTTCGTCAATGTTATCTGGAAGGACAAGGAGACAGTTACGCTCCGAGGTGGACGACCTGTCATGGTCAGCAGGGAGCGCCACACCAATGAGGAGAGGGGAGGAGTTACTGTATGACATCACGGTCACCAAAGAGGAGGATGTGCTGCATGTCCAGAGTTCCTCACAGCCGACTCGTCCACATCCTTCTCCTCTTTAAATTCTGTCTGTGTCTGCTGCTCATAAATATTATTATACTACTAACACTATATTATACAATTTGATACTACTACTATTATTACTATACTACTATTATAGCAGTATTATTATACTACTACATTTATTATTACACTATAATTATACTACTAATTTTTTTGTTCCTCTTCTTGATTTACTAATACTATTATTATACTACTATAACTACTACTACTACAATTATTATGCTACTACTACTGTACTTTCTTCTTGTCCCGTGAGGGGTGGCCACAGCGAATCATCATTCTCCACTTCACCCTGTCACTACGTCCATGTGTCTTCTCCAAACTTCCCAAAACAAACTCATTCGGCTACTCCTCAATCTGGGGCCCATGACCCCCCTTCTTCCTGGACATTTTGCTAGCCTAAAACGGCTCAGGGTAGAAGACAGGGTTAAACAGCTCAAAATGGGATTGGCATTTAAAATAGTCAATGCAGCTCTGCCCTCAGTCCCCTCAATCCCTGCATACCTGAATAAACACCTCCACAGATTTAGTGACACTCACAGCCACAACACTAGAGGGAGCTCAAACAACAACCTGATTACCCCCTCCTATAGGACCAACATGGGTAAATCATCTTTTTACAATACTGCCCCCTAAGGGTGGAACTGTTTGACTCCTGCCCTCAAAACATGCACCTCTTTGGCCTCCTTCAAAACGGCCCTAAAAATACACCTTTCAGGGGGGCAGAAACGGAGATAGTCATCATGACCTCTCAGCTGCGCGCGTGCGCAATTGCACTGATGCGTTCTTCACGCAGCGAAAATCTCCACAGCGCGCAAAAACAAAATCCGACCTGAATTGATAATAAAAGAAACACGTAAATATTCATCCTGTGCTACTTCTCAATGTGGGCCAGTGAGTGGCCGGCTGCTGCAGCTAGCGATGAGAGACGCATGCGTTTTTACGCAGCTCATCGACGTCCGCTGTGTTTGTGGTGTTTGAGCGAACAAAGCGGCGTGGCCGACGTGGAGGGAAGACGCGTAATAATAAAGACAAGGCGAACGGGCGGTGACGTCATCTCAGCACGGAAACAGAAGAAGAAACGGCGAGACTGGGGGAGAAGAGTGAGGCTGTTCTGCAGAACCCACATTCTGGAGGTCATTAAAGTGTGAGGCTGTTCTGCAGAACCCACGTTCTGGAGGTCATTAAAGTGTGAGGCTGTTCTGCAGAACCCACATTCTGGAGGTCATTAAAGTGAAGCTGTTCTGCAGAACCCACATTCTGGAAGTCATTAAAGTGTGAGGCTGTTCTGCAGAACCCACATTCTGGAGGTCATTAAAGTGTGAAGCTGTTCTGCAGAACCCACGTTCTGGAGGTCATTAAAGTGTGAGGCTGTTCTGCAGAACCCACGTTCTGGAGGTCATTAAAGTGAAGCTGTTCTGCAGAACCCACATTCTGGAGGTCATTAAAGTGAAGCTGTTCTGCAGAACCCACATTCTGGAGGTCATTAAAGTGTGAGGCTGTTCTGCAGAACCCACATTCTGGAGGTCGTTAAAGTGTGAAGCTGTTCTGCAGAACCCACGTTCTGGAGGTCATTAAAGTGAAGCTGTTCTGCAGAACCCACATTCTGGAGGTCGTTAAAGTGAGGCTGTTCTGCAGAACCCACATTCTGGAGGTCATTAATGTGTGAGGCTGTTCTGCAGAACCCACATTCTGGAAGTCATTAAAGTGTGAGGCTGTTCTGCAGAACCCACATTCTGGAGGTCATTACTGTGAGGCTGTTCTGCAGAACCCACGTTCTGGAGGTCATTAAAGTGTGAAGCTGTTCTGCAGAACCCACATTCTGGAGGTCATTAAAGTGTGAGGCTGTTCTGCAGAACCCACATTCTGGAGGTCATTAAAGTGTGAGGCTGTTCTGCAGAACCCACATTCTGGAGGTCATTAAAGTGTGAGGCTGTTCTGCAGAACCCACGTTCTGGAGGTCATTAAAGTGTGAGGCTGTTCTGCAGAACCCACATTCTGGAGATCGTTAAAGTGAGGCTGTTCTGCAGAACCCACATTCTGGAGGTCATTACTGTGAGGCTGTTCTGCAGAACCCACATTCTGGAGGTCATTACTGTGAGGCTGTTCTGCAGAACCCACATTCTGGAGATCGTTAAAGTGAGGCTGTTCTGCAGAACCCACATTCTGGAGGTCATTACTGTGAGGCTGTTCTGCAGAACCCACGTTCTGGAGGTCATTACTGTGAGGCTGTTCTGCAGAACCCACATTCTGGAGGTCATTACTGTGAGGCTGTTCTGCAGAACCCACGTTCTGGAAGTCATTAAAGTGAGGCTGTTCTGCAGAACCCACATTCTGGAGGTCATTACTGTGTGAGGCTGTTCTGCAGAACCCACGTTCTGGAGGTCATTACTGTGAATGTGTTGAATTCAAGTCCATAATGAGGTTAGAACTCAAACGTGGGTCAATCAGAACCTTCTCAGACGTGGTTCTGCAGCACTAAAATCTAGGAGCTGGAACATCTCAGCTGTTTGTGCTGCATCTCCAGCATCCAGAGCAGAATGAGAAAGAGAACTTAGTTTAATGAAGCGTATTAAAATAGCATCCAGAAATGCTCCTGAAGTGTTTGGAGCAGCCGATGCATAAAGTCAAAGCTGCAGGAGACGAGGACGTCAACCTGGACAACGTGAGAGGGACACAGGACACATGAGGTTATACTGTATTTAGCCGACGAGGAGTTCCACATGAATGAATGAATGAATGAATTTTATTTTCAAACATGTATAAAAATATGTAAGTATTTGTACATACAAAAAAGAAATACTGATGCAGAAAAGATTGTCCATGCTTTTGTGACTTCCTGTACTTGTACTGTAATACATTCTATTGTTTGACTGTACTCCTACCTGTGGAGCGTAAGAACTTCTCCTTCTCCTCTAACTCACCTCCTACCTGTGGAGCGTAAGAACTTCTCCTTCTCCTCTAACTCACCTCCTACCTGTGGAGCGTAAGAACTTCTCCTTCTCCTCTAACTCACCTCCTACCTGTGGAGCGTAAGAACTTCTCCTTCTCCTCTAACTCACCTCCTACCTGTGGAGCGTAAGAACTTCTCCTTCTCCTCTAACTCACCTCCTACCTGTGGAGCGTAAGAACTTCTCCTTCTCCTCTAACTCACCTCCTACCTGTGGAGCGTAAGAACTTCTCCTTCTCCTCTAACTCACCTCCTACCTGTGGAGCGTAAGAACTTCTCCTTCTCCTCTAACTCACCTCCTACCTGTGGAGCGTATACGCTAACAATCTCCAACTTGAATTTTGTCATAATTAGGCCCGAGCGCCTATCTAGGGACAAGGGGCGGGGCTACTGCTTTTGCAACGCAGAAGACGACAAGTTGACGAGCGGCATTCACCTTTGCAATGCTGTTGACAACGACTAGCACACTCACACACCGACACTAAACAACACACACACACACGCACACACACCAACACACACTTCCGCACACAAGCGTGAGTCAAACATCGGCATTCAACCTCTGCCATGGGTAGTACTCATCGAGACATGTCCAAAAATATATGATATGTCTTCGCGTGGCGTAGCCCATATTTGTTATCACATGAAACGCATGGGGGCCTGTAGGCCAACTGCCATGTGGGGGTCGATGACGAGCTAAAAATTCTCCTCAGCCACCTCCACCCCCCACAGACGCGTAGCCCCCATCGAGAGCATTCCAAAAATGTATTTTATGTAGTAATCGCGTACTCAGAAAACAAGGTATATTGTTTATGCAAAAAATATTTTTCTTCTTTCTTTGTTCTGCAATTTAAACAGCAATTTGACCCCCTGAACATACTCGAAATCTCACCAAATTATGAACCAAATTAAGATCCGGCAAAAAACTATTTTTTTTTATGTGTTTCACAATCGGCCATGAAAAAGTGACGCGACAGCGCCACCTACAAAAATCACAATGCATTGGGCCTATGGAGAGGGGTCCGACGCCAACTTTGTCGGACAGACACGAAATTTGGTACAGACATGCGTCATGTCAGAACAAAAAATATATATTATTATGACCACGCCCCCAGACACACAGGAAGGCGGCCATTTTGGATTGAAACTAAAAAACTGCTGAGTCAGCGTTAACGCTGACTGTTGTAGGGAATTTCCATAGTAGACGGGATTCCACAACGTAATTACATGCCGACACCACTAGGGACGCACCACGTTTAGTTTGTTGTTGTAATGACTGATTTCAATTGAACGCATCACAACAGTGACGTCACACAACACAGATAAACATGGGCTTAGATTGGCTGGGGCGGGACCCCCACCTTGAGGAGGACGGACTCATGGACATTGAAAGACGCGGACGCAGAGAGCGGCCCTTTGTTCGGACCTGAGACAGACACACGGAACAGGATCGGACCTCAGCGCTGATATCTGAACCAACTTGTACTGATCTGTTAATTATATAAATGTCTTAATCTAAACCCACATTCTCCTCATTGAATACGCACCCACAACGGAGAACAAGAACCGGAAGAGGGTTTGGTAAAACCCTACACTGTGCATGTGAACGAACTCCTCCTCGGGCGTTTCACCAAATGAGCTGAAATTCAGTGTACACCATCTAGAGACTTTGGGCATCAAAAGGTATCTAAATTATCTTTATAAATTCTACGGTTTCCGTGCGGCGAAGCTCCAAACTTGAGGTAGAATTTTGAGCGTTTTCGTACACCAAAAATTGCTCCCGTTTGCACATACCGGTACACACTTCAATCAAAACCAAATTTTGCACTTATTGACCCTTCCTACCTGGACACTTTAAAAGTGAAACAAAAGTTTTATGGGAATTTAAAAAATAGTTTGGAAGAAATGAACGAAATTTGGCAGATAATTCCCTCATGTGGTCCCGATCAAAAAAACAAATTGTAACCATTTTTACGGTGTTGCCGTGGCAATGGCCGAAATTCCCCATGTTATTCTATTACGGACGACAAGAAATTCTACCATTATACGAAAATGGCATATTACCATGGAAACGTCCCAAATTTTCCACATTCATTCTGATACGCATGGCGGTCAAAAAAGTCAATAGTAACCATGTTGTTATATTTGCCATGTTGCCGTGGCAATGGTTGGTATTCCCCATGTTAATCAAATGACTCCGACACAAAAAAAACCCCAATCTTATGAAAATGACATATTAGCATGGAAACGTCCCAAATTTGCCACATACATTCTCACACACATGCCAGGCGAAAAAGTCAATGCTGTATTTTTACGCTGTTGCCATGGCAATGGGCAAAATGTCAACGGGTCAGCTCATCGTCCCGTCGGCCCAGAGGGCCTTTGACGCAGCTTGCGGCTTAAATTATTATTACTACTGTACTATTACTTAGTATAATAACAAGTTACTGCCGTTCAGAGCGGCTGTCCCGTGGCAGAGGGGGCATCAGGCCTGGTTGCCTCAGCGCTCTAGTAAAGATGCAGTGAAGCTGGAACAGTGATCCAGCGCTTGGCTGACCCCTCCTGGCCTTCAGACATTTGTCTTGAATGATGATCAGAAACCTTCCTGGACGCGTCCACCTGCATCTGTACCTGCTGTGTAAAGTGTTGCCCCCTGCTATGACTGCAGCTGTCAGGTGTTGCCGTGACCCAGGTAGTTCCAGGCAGTGCTTACCTGTGATGTTGAGGAGGCGTGGCAGGAAGCGGTTCCAGAAAGCACACATCTGGTTCCTCAGACCTTTGTGGACCTTTAGTGTGTCAGTATTGAGTCCAACATATTTTTGATCGCTGATAGTGAACAGAGGCCAGCGCTTCTTGCTGTCCACCATCCCATCATGGTAGCCACTCGGATTTCTGCAGGGACAAGAACGAGGTAATAGAGATACAATTGGGGAGGGGGGGGGGGGGAGGGAGCGAGTCCGAGTCATTTGATTTTGTACCGATACCGAGTCCCGATCCGATACTTCTATAATACATAAAATAATAAAGGCGAGTGAAAAACGGATGCAGGATGTCCCTCATTTTTATTTTATTTTATCATCTTATTTAAACATGTAACCCTTAAACTTCTGTGGCGCAGCTTGAATATTCAAGTCATAAATAAATAAAAAAATTCACTTTGGACTTGGACTAGTGCAAGTGCAATATTTAAAATGAACAGCAGCTCAACCGCAAGGTTTTTGTCATCCACTTCAGAATACTTGCACAGCGCAGACAGACTCGCTCGACTAGCTTCAAGCTGCTTCTGTGTTTTGACAGCATTCAACCAATTGTGTCACAGGAAGTGATGTCATGCTGCACGCGTTACCATCTCTGTCTGTCGTAGAGAGGTCTCACTCTGTGCCACTGCGTAACTCCAGATCTGATAAAGAGTAATGACAATAACGCTCCATATATACCCGAGTCCTGATAGGGAGCTAACGTCCGATTCCGATTGGGATCGGGGCCGATTTCCAATCACAAGTTCGGATCGGTACGTCCCTAGTGTACGTAGAAGATTTACCAAGATTTAACCGAAGATTATAGCCTCTCCTTTCGGCTGGTTTGGGACTGGCCACCATCGTCACCACCAATATCCACCAAGTTGGAAACATTCCTACATCTATCTCAGGACAGCAGCTACACGCCACAGGTTTGTTACCGGTCTGTGTCGACTCACCCAGTTCGAGCGAAGTTGGCCCAGTATCTCATCATACGTTGGCTCAGTTTCTCCTCGTCTTGGGTGTAGTTGAGTCTGTTCTCCAGTGGCAAGCCAAAGACAAACTCAATTTCGTAACCATGGATGACACCCATCCACTCTGGCCAGGCCAAGTTGGATGCTCGGTGATCGAAGAGGTAGAGGTAGACACCAGCTTGAAGAAGAGCAGAAGACGAGGATCAGCTGCTGGTCTGCACTGACATAACCATTGATGCAGTCTTTGGGTTGGTGCATTGACATTAAATATAAGCAGATTTTTAAACTCAGACTTTATCCTGTCCTGTTTGATCTCAAAGAAAGATCCATCGGAGTTACTTTGTTAGTCAGGAACCTTGACCTTGACATTGACCTTCATTTGTTCTGCCAGGGTAACTGTTACCTACAGTCAGGGTTTGGGTTTATGTTGATCATTTGTGTTCCTGGGACTTCCGCTTGTTCATTCTGTTCTCCTTTCTCGGCAGTGGGCGTGGCAGAGCGGAGCCAACATTCCTATGTCTTACTGCTCACCTGTTCTCTGGCCAGATTATGTTTTCGTGTCTTGTGCCTCATCTATGGTGTTTTGCTCCGTGATGTCTTGCCAAGGTTAAGTTTTGATTCGTGTCTTTCAATGATGACTGTGAGTTTTACACAATGTCTTTGTGCAAAACGTTGGTTACTGATATAAACAATATATTGATACTCTGATTTCTATCAATCAGAAGTCCCATGAGACACCACCCCAATAAACAATGAGTTGGATGACTTGGTTTTCATTCAGGAGATACAAATTTCAGAAGTACTTTATGCTTCACTGTGCTTAGAAGAGGTGCATCCAGCCTTAAACTAATGCAAATAGTCAAGGAACCAGGCCCAGATGGACCCCCACCAGAATCATACCAAAACTTACAAGGCACCAGGCCCAGGACCCCCACCAGAATCATACCAGAACTCACAAGGCACCAGGCCCAGGACCCCCACCAGAATCATACCAGAACTCACAAGGCACCAGGCCCAGGACCCCCACCAGAATCATACCAGAACTCACAAGGCACCAGGCCCAGGACCCCGACCAGAATCATACCAGAAATCACAAAGCACCAGGCCCAGGACCCCAACCAGAATCATACCAGAAATCACAAGGCACCAGGCCCAGATGGACCCCCACAAGACTCATACCAGAAATCACAAGGCAGCAGGCCCAGATAGACCCCCACCAGAATCATACCAGAAATCATAAGGCACCAGGCCCAGGACCCCCAACAGAACTCACAAGGCACCAGGCCCAGAAGGACCCCCACCAGAATCATACCAGAACTCACAAGGCACCAGGCCCAGATGGACCCCCACAAGACTCATACCAGAAATCACAAGGCACCAGGCCAAGATAGACCCCCACCAGAATCATACCAGAAATCATAAGGCACCAGGCCCAGGACCCCCAACAGAACTCACAAGGCACCAGGCCCAGAAGGACCCCCACCAGAATCATACCAGAACTCACAAGGCACCAGGCCCAGATGGACCCCCACCAGAATCATACCAGAACTCACAAGGCACCAGGCCCAGGAGGACCCCCAAATTCTACCTCAAGTTTGGAGCTTTGCCGCACAGAAACCGTGAAATGTATAAAAATAATTTGGATAACTTTTGATGCCCCAAGTCTCTAGATGGTGCACACTGAATTTCAGCTCATTTGGTGAAACCCCCGAGGAGACGTTCGTTCAAATGCACCGTCAGCATTAATGCTGACTCAACAGTTTTTGAGATTCAATCCAATATGGCCGCCTTCCTGTGTGTCTGGGGGCGTGGCCATAATAATATGTTTTTTATGCCCTGACAAAAATTAAATGAGGCAACCACCCTATATGTAAAAGTCAAATGGGAGGTGGAATTAAATGTCACGCTGACAGAGGGTGATTGGCACAGCAATCGTCCACCAGCTCCAGAAGATGAGGGAATTTGGATCGTAAAATTTGATTCGCTTCTTTCTTACCCCCCATATTAAAAATAAACCACTAGGGGAACAACAGCAGTGCTGGAGGCAGTGTGGTCACGGGAGAGCCAATCACTCTCATATCTTTTGGCTCTGTGGAAAAATTCAGACATTTTGGGACAGTGTTATGCTAATTCTAAAAGAGGTGTTTGGTTGCGAGATCCCACGGGACCCCGGATAGTGTACCTGGGTTTAATGCCCGGTGACATGATTCAGAAGAAAGACATTTACCTCTTTAAAATCCTGACACTTGCATGTAAAAAGGCCATCACAAGGAACCGGCTTAAAAGTGATCCTCCAACGACTTGTCAATGGCTGGACAGCGGTGGAGGAAATGTCCTCCATGGAGAAGCTGACGTTCTATCTGAAGACCAAGGCAAGGACTCACGGACAGCGGTGGAGGAAATGTACTCCATGGAGAAGCTGACGTTCTATCTGAAGACCAAAGCAAGGACTCACGGACAGCGGTGGGGGAAATGTACTCCATGGAGAAGCTGACGTTCTATCTGAAGACCAAAGCAAGGACTCACGGACAGCGGTGGAGGAAATGTACTCCACGGAGAAGCTGACGTTCTATCTGAAGACCAAAGCAAGGACTCACGGACAGCGGTGGGGGAAATGTACTCCATGGAGAAGCTGACGTTCTATCTGAAGACCAAAGCAAGGACTCACGGACAGCGGTGGAGGAAATGTACTCCACGGAGAAGCTGACGTTCTATCTGAAGACCAAAGCAAGGACTCACGGACAGCGGTGGGGGAAATGTACTCCATGGAGAAGCTGACGTTCTATCTGAAGACCAAAGCAAGGACTCACGGACAGCGGTGGGGGAAATGTACTCCATGGAGAAGCTGACGTTCTATCTGAAGACCAAAGCAAGGACTCACGGACAGCGGTGGGGGAAATGTACTCCATGGAGAAGCTGACGTTCTATCTGAAGACCAAAGCAAGGACTCACGGACAGCGGTGGGGGAAATGTACTCCATGGAGAAGCTGACGTTCTATCTGAAGACCAAAGCAAGGACTCACGGACAGCGGTGGAGGAAATGTACTCCACGGAGAAGCTGACGTTCTATCTGAAGACCAAAGCAAGGACTCACGGACAGCGGTGGGGGAAATGTACTCCATGGAGAAGCTGACGTTCTATCTGAAGACCAAAGCAAGGACTCACGGACAGCGGTGGGGGAAATGTACTCCACGGAGAAGCTGACGTTCTATCTGAAGACCAAAGCAAGGACTCACGGACAGCGGTGGGGGAAATGTACTCCATGGAGAAGCTGACGTTCTATCTGAAGACCAAAGCAAGGACTCACGGACAGCGGTGGAGGAAATGTACTCCATGGAGAAGCTGACGTTCTATCTGAAGACCAAAGCAAGGACTCACGGACAGCGGTGGAGGAAATGTACTCCATGGAGAAGCTGACGTTCTATCTGAAGACCAAAGCAAGGACTCACGGACAGCGGTGGAGGAAATGTACTCCACGGAGAAGCTGACATTCTATCTGAAGACCAAAGCAAGGACTCACGGACAGCGGTGGAGGAAATGTACTCCATGGAGAAGCTGACATTCTATCTGAAGACCAAAGCAAGGACTCACGGACAGCGGTGGGGGAAATGTACTCCACGGAGAAGCTGACGTTCTATCTGAAGACCAAAGCAAGGACTCACGGACAGCGGTGGGGGAAATGGACCGCAAATAAGACTAACAATTAAGCCCTGAAATTATGGAACTAAGGTGTGGAATGTGAATCATAGTACCCTCACAAGTGTCTATGTCTGAGTGTATGTATGTAAGTGTATACGCATGTGTGTATATATATATATATACATATACCTTCTTTCTTGCTTTCTTTTCTTTTCTTTTCTTTTTCATTGTTGTTGTTGTCCTGTTTCTTGTTGATATTCTTTGAACTTTTGTAAACTTGGAAAATGCAAATAAAGATTTTTTTTAAAAATACTTAAAGTCATAGCGACAACAGCATGGGATTCGCTGCTCCTCTCCTTTCTCTCGGTCTCTTTCTCTCCTTCACCCAAGCAACACAGCCGCGCTGCAAATGGACAGGCGAGGTCATTTCTGATTGGATGCTCTGTCCTTCCGGTATGATTGACAGCTGCCTGTCATCGTTCACCGCATGCGCTTCTACTTTCCCACAACATCGATATGCCCCGCCTCCAAACAAAGCTGCTAATGCCGAAGGGAATGATCGTTTATTGGGGAAAAAACATGGAACTATCAGCTAAAGAACGCAGATGCTCCTAAACCCGTGACCGGGAACAAGTTTATTCCTGCTAGAAGCAGCACAGGAGGATTCTCAGTCCGTTCTGGAATCATCCCGCAGCAGCAGTTCTGACTGGGATTGGAGACCTTCTGTTTAAATTAGCTTTTATATTATTATTTTTACCTGTTAAAACAACACAAGATTAGAAATCCTAACAATTGATAGCCCCATTCTTTGTGGAATGCTAATTTGCATGTTTTTTCAAGAGGTTGTATAAAACCTTTGGAACAAGTCAAATACGCAGTTCTTTAAATGCACAACTTAATTTATACTGAGGGTGATAGAGTTTACCTTGGTATTAAATACCAAACGCACCAGTAATGAAACAGGCAGACTCCAGGTTTCTTTTTCTACCGGCAGCACGGACCCTCTTGGCCCACCACCATCTTGTTTTGCCTTGTTTCCCCCTTCCTATTGACAATGGTCATGGCTCCACCCATTGACCCTAGTGACATCATAATACCTTCAGAGTGCACAACAACATCGCTGCCCGCCAGATGGGGCTGTTCTTTTCCAATAACAGTTCAGGCAAATGGAAATATGTAAATTATCCTAACATTCCCTCCTGTATTTCCATTGTACGACTGTAACATCCTTCTGGTCTCTACAAAACATTTAGTGTTAACTAAATATGCTAGAACTAAACTATCATAGAACAAAATCAGTACAATCAAAACCTGAGTTATTACATTCATAACCTGAATCAGGGAGGAAGGCGAAAAACCCGTATTTGCAGATTCACATCTCCATATACCAAACTTCTTTCAAACGGGAAAAATTCCTTCCAAATCCAGCTGCACCTGCGATTATCTTTAAAGACACCTAATTCAGGATATGAAACACTCTCATGGTTATATCTTGATATACATCTCAAACATTATTCATCTTCGATTTCTCTCAACAAGGAAAACAAACAGGAAAAAACATAAAATCAAATCAGTACACAAACAATCAACATTTTCAGCATAACACATCTCCATAATCCAAATGTTACTCATGAAATGTCTCAAATCCTTTATTCACAAATCCTACGTTAGAGCTTTATGGACATTTCTCCTAGTTTGAATTACTTTAACATTTTACCAGCATTATCTCCTCTACACTGAAATTTGAAAACAGTGACATGATTATTTTATCTTTATTGCTCCAAAGTTTTAACACATCTGGAACATTCTGAACTCTAAATTAAATTATAAAATGTCTATCTATATTATGGATGGATAATCATAACAATCTCTTACTGTCTTATTAACTCAGCTTGTCACTATAATTTTGCTATCTTTACTTATTCTAATGTTGTTAATATCAAAAGTCATATGCTTATACACTTTTACGTTGTTGTAGACTTATTACTTCTATTTTAGTATAATTGTTAACCTATCTTTCTATTAATTTCATGCCTTTTTGAACATCAACAAATAGCAATGGTTTAGTTAAATTTAGTTTATGAATTTAAATCTACATCCTGCTCATTAGTGTTATTTGATCTATTTTAGGATTCTAATTGCATCGTACGCTTCTCCACTTAATCATAAATTACTGACAGTTGCAATTAATACAGTATAACGATACCAGGTGTTGGTTAACTACTCCTATGAAACTCTCCTAATCTGCATAGATTACTTTATGACGTTCTTCTAGTCACACATCTCTAGACAAACATTCAAACAGATTACACTTTGGAAAATGCAAACTGTTCTCGGTGTTAGATCAGTCTGGTTGTTCTCGTTCCTTGTCCATCAGCAAATCTTCTTGAAAGTGATTCAGCTTCACTTCCAGGTGTCACCAGACAATGTTCCTGTCCTGCTCGGCACTGTGTGCAGACTTTACGCTTCCTGGCAAGAGAGTCTTTCTTCTCCACTGATCTTAAAATGAGTGAGATTCAAGCTCTCACTCCCCCTCTCTCTGCGTCTCTGGATCAGTCTGGCACCTGCAGTGCGACAGATGGATCCAGGAGGAACATTCCTGGATATTCACATCTTGCTCCCTGATGATTCCCATGAAGACGCGAACTCCAACACGTGCTGTAGATTCGCCCTCCTGTCGGACAAAGGAAAATCCCAGCAGATCATCTGCTCTCTGGATATCGTGCTACAAGAGAATTTACTTTAACCTTCTCTCCATTAGCCTCGCACTCTGATATACAGTGACATCTGATCTGCAGGTGTTATTATCTGATTCACAAAACCGTTACTACAATTACTAATGCTACTGTAACAGCATCTGGTGATTCTACACGATCATACACATATACATAGCAAACAATTTTTTAATTATTATTTTGTATTCTTCTAGAGAAATTATTTAATTTATTTACTACTATGCTATCCCTCCTGTTTGAGTTATGAAAGAATTTCATGGCTCAAACCTGCTGCTCATAGCAAATCTAGTGTACATGCTATTAGAATTAGCCTAACTGGGTTTCTACAATTTCCCAAAATAGTTTCTACACTTACTCTAAACCAGTATTTCCCAACCGGTGTGCCGCGGCACACCGCGAGAGATCGTCAGGTGTGCCGTGAGAAATTTTCCAATATCACCCCAAAAAAGAATATTTTTAATTTTTAATTTTTCTAATATCCCCTAATGAACATTGTCGGGTGTCCGCGCTGTAATAAAGTGTTTGTGCCGCCCGTAGATCGCGCTTCAGACTTTGAAGTGAACGACAGGAGCTGGTTCCGTCATTGGGAGCCCAAAAAAAGTCTGTTAAAGTCTAACGTGATTGGTCGAGATGTGTGTGTGGGCGTGTGCGTGTCCACAACGAGCAGGGGGGGGGGTTACGCACATGCAGCACAGCGAGCGGACGAAACGGAAGGGAGGCAGAGAGAGAGAGAACTTTAGACCAGAGACAAACGACGCGCTAGAAAGGGTAAGGGAAAAAACGAGAGATAGAAAACGTAGAAATCTGGAGACATTTTAACGCGGTTGACACAAAGGCAAAATAAAATAAAGTAAGATCGTATCTTGAGGAGCCGCTTATCCAAAGGAGTGCAGACCCACTGAGCTGGTGGGAGTCCAGGTGTTCAGTCTACCCACGTCTCACGCACGCAATGGCACGGAGACTGTCCCCCCAGAGAGAGTCTCCAAAACAGGACAGATGATAACAGAAGGATCAGCCCCTCCAAGCTGAGCCACTCGGTTTCCTTTGATGCCAATCTTCAGTAAAACAGTAGAACTGTTACCTGAAGCTGCTTTATCTTTTACACTTTTTAATTTGTTTTCTTGATGTGTTGTTTGAGATTTACATGCAGAGATTTGACCTTGTTCTCTGTGAGATGTGTTTGGTTTGGTTTTTTATTTTATATTATATAATATGTTTATTGTAGCTAGCAGTGCAAAGAGGATTTAAATAAAGACATTTAATAAACATTTGATATATTGCATGTTTTTACATTAGTAGCTAATTTTACACAATGCACATGATTTGGTATTAAATTAATTTTGTCAACAACAAAAAATCTGAGGAGCCACTTGGGAGCCAAAAGAACCGGTTCTCTTAAAAGAGCCGGAATTCCCATCACTACACTGAACTGAAACAAGATGGTGGCTTAAAGCTAAACTTTGCTGATCTTCCTTTGGACAGTTTCTGGTTATCTGTTGCTAAGGAGTTCCCCGTTCTAGCCAACAAAGCTATTCTGACATTGCTCCCGTTTTCAACCACATATCTGTGTGAGCTGAGCTTCCCAAGCTGGACGGCGATAAAAACTAAAAACAGAGAGACTGAGAGCTGATGAGGAAGAGCTTTGTGTGTGTCTTTCTACCATTACTGCAGGATATCCATTTTGTGTTCATCCAAACAGCCCCAGGTTTCACACTGAGTACAAATACATTAAAAAACTATATTATTAACTCTATATATTATAATAAAGCTCATCTAATCTAATATGGACTGTTAGAGTGTCATTTTGTGTCATTTTGGTTCGTGGTGTGCCGCAGGATTTTGTAAATGTAAAACGCGTGCCGCGGCTCAAAAAAGGTTGGGAAACACTGCTCTAAACAAACATCACATTCACAACATCTATATACATCACTCAGTTTGGGATATCACAAGTTTCAAAAGAATCTTATTTGTTTCTCACCTTGTGCTCGTCTGAGATGCTCTGTTTCCATACAGTGCTCCACTGGCTGTCGTCCTGGTGTGATCTAAAAATGAGTCATACTTGCATCACGTCCATCTCAGCCTAGCTCAGCAGTCCATCTTCTGCAGCATACACTCTCATGATAGAAACAATGAGTGCTTCCTGAAGCTGTTATCAGGCACTTGCCTCTCAGGACAAACACATTTCTTTATTGACACACAATAAAATCTTTGAACTTCTTTCTTCCCACAAAATCCACTTTACCACCTACTGGGGGCACCATGTGTTGGCTGAGAGTCCTCTGCTCCCAGTCCAGTCTGGCATCTCTCCTGCTAGCTTAGAAAAACAACAATAGCATTACATTTACATTTTATTTACACAAATGTCAAGTCTCCAATTCACGTCTGAATTGATTCATGTCTGTCTCTTGTCTTCTCATCTACCCTCAGTCTAAAGTCAGTCTTTAAACTCCATCAATAGTTGTGATCTGTCTTCTTCTACTGTACAGTCAAAAGTCTCTTTTAGGTGTGTGTTTTACCTGTCCGCCGTTGAATCAGCATAAATTATTTTAGATTTTATTGGATTTTTTGTAGATCCCTGAGACGACCTTAATTTTTAATCTAATCAAAATGTCTGTCTATCTGCAACTCCAAACCCCTCCTTCATGTCTCCATGCAGCCAACCTTTGTTCTTGAAAACCCCCTGTGGCTTCGCATTCCACAGCGTCATGAAGGATGGGGGCCGCAACTATTTGGTTTCTCCAGAAAAATCTGCATACCAATGACTGTGCCGGGGGAGGGATCGGCTCTGCCAGCACAGGCAGGGCTTAATTTTAGAATTCACACAAACACTTTCTACAAATCAAAACTTTTGGTTAACAATCCTCAAATCTTCACTAATCTTTATTTGACATCTATATTGATCTGGGGTTTTCCTAAAATGCATTTGATTTTTTTCTTAATTCTGTTCATGTTCTTCTAAACATTTCCAACACTTATCACTTTCCGGTTTCTTTTCCTCAAATTCTGCATTCTATACTACTCTGTTACTCACGATTTTATTTATTTTATTTACATTTTTTTAGCATGTTTTTCTGTTGCAGTCTGCTCTTCAGAGCAGTTTTAAGAATCTCACTGGGATTCCGGGGCACTCTTACATAACATGAGTGCTATATTCACAACAACGCGTTTTCGGCACCAATCATCCTGTTCTCACACATCCACATACATCCTATATTCACACATCCACATTTACGCATCCACATTCATAATCTTTTTTAATTTTTCTACTTACCTTATTCCACTGGTACGTTTATTCGCTGGTCTTTCCGTCACACCGATCCCCGCCGGACTGAATGAAAAGTCCGTCACGGAGAACCAGCTCCGTGCCCGACTCTCGGTTTCCATGCCGGCAAAAAGCGGTCTATTGGATCTGGCTCGAAGTACCAATTAATGATAGAGTTTAGCGCTCCATCACCGTGTTATTAAATACAAGGTGAACATCTTACGTTGTGCGATTCCTCCGATGTTCGCCAGCCCAGAGCTAGCTCCTCCCATGCTAGCCTTGAGGGTGTAGGAACGAGCAAAGTGCGCCAGCGGGCAGATGACGTTATGGTCGCCCACGATGTCGTCCATGGCATCTCGGTTTTTCTTGCCATTGTTCTCATCCGTCCAGTCAGTGTACTGTAGAACCACTGCCTCCAAGCCAATATCGTTAGCATGTGGTACGCTCATCTTTACACCTAGAAGAGTTCAAGTCAAAGTTGCAGGTGGGTCTGGCTCAGAATCCTGAATGCTGTCAACATCTGTCCAACAAGCCATTTACAGGGTGAAAACGTGTCTGTTCCTGCAGCTCAGACTGATCTTCTCATTGGTTTGTGTGGCGACTACTGACTCATGTCCCAGGACTGACTATCAACACCTAAAAGTATTTGTTTTGTGGGTTAAACTACAGAATATGTATCAGGCGTGACTCTTCAGCAGCCTCCTTTCTTTAATGTCGATCTTTATCATGCTGTTCTTGCAGCCCGCTTCTGGACATATTAACAATCACTGCTCTAAGGGACATCAGATTCAATTTTCAGAACCGACCACTCTTTAACAGCGGTGTACTTCTTCTATGGATTATTAACTGGGGATCCCACTGCTTGCTGCGACTGCAGGGTCAACTCGGTAGCTTTGCTCTACTTCTGCAGAAGAAACCAAAAAGGTCTTAGTGCCTCGTCTTCACTTTACCTTCCAAGAAGTCCTCTCTCGAGATGAGGCTCTCGTTGTCCTTGCTAAAGCCTGGTGCTCCATAGAGCAAGAAGTAGGAGCCTTCGTTCTGGTTGACCCCAAGCAGGACCTGAGTGTCTTTAAAGTTCCCTGAGCTGATCATGTCCTCGGGGGTGTCAGGCAGAACCTCGCCGTCCACAACAGGAACAAATGAAAAGCGGAAGAGTGCTGGCCACGGCAAGACCTGAACAGAACAGGATAACAAGATCAAATCGAGCGCTGATCTGTGAAGATACGTAATGACCTTCCTACACTGCAGCAACACGATGAGACGCAGCGGCGCTGAAGCCTCACAGACCTTGACCCAGACCCTAGCCCTGACCCTAGCCCAGACCCTGACCCAGACCCTGGTGTAATTTGACACAGCTACTCTGAGTAAGCCTTGCATATGTGCATTGGTGAGACGTGTTCTGTGTTCTTGAGGAAGTTCATGTCAGAAAAGGCTGATTCAAAGATAGCTGAGGCAACCAGGCTGGCAGCCTTCACGGCTGCTGAGGCAACCAGGCTGGCAGCCTTCACGGCTGCTGAGGCAACCAGGCTGGCAGCCTTCACGGCTGCTGAGGCAACCAGGCTGGCAGCCTTCACGGCTGTTGTGGCAGCTAGGCTGGCAGCCTTCACGGCTGCTGAGGCAACCAGGCTGGCAGCCTTCACGGCTGTTGTGGCAGCTAGGCGGGTCCAGCAGACCCATCCAAGCTGAACGTTGCACACATCAATGCATGTTGGGTCCACATTCAGGAAACGATCGGAAATGGCTCTCGCTGACGGTGGATGGCGCAGTGATAATGTCTGTCATCTGTCAGCTCTGCTACCAGCTTCTCCAGCGGTACCTTTTCCTGCACAAACAACTCCGTCAGCGCGTTATTAATGCTAACCCTCCTCGTTGTTGTCTTTAGGGCAGCAGAGTCAGGAGTTCCTCTTTGGTTGAGAAATCCTCAAAGACCATCCAGATAAATACCATCAGCGTCACCGTACTGCTGCTGTCCAAAGACTCGTCCCACTGGTGTCACGGCCTAAGGCAGGTGAGGACCCAAATGCACGACAGTCGAGTGGGAATCCAAAATCAGACTTGATTTTCAGTTACCAGGGAGTCAGTCCAGATCAGCAGACAAAGCAGGGTAGGGGCAGGCACAGAGACAGTTCCAGGGGTCAGGCAAAGGTCATACACCGGCCGGTCAGGACGATCAGGCCAACAGATCCGAAGGAGCAGGCGAGTAGATGATGATGATGAATATATTTATTAGATAGAATGTTGGAGTACAAGTACAGTCACACAGTAGCATGTATTACAGTACAAGTACAGTCACACAGTAGCATGTATTACAGTACAAGTACAGTCACACAGTAGCGTGTATTACAGTACAAGTACAGTCAAACATCCTGTCTCAGAGGAGTATTTCTAAAAAGCCCTTGCGGTCTTGTTTCCGTTGAAAGTCCTTCGTACATAAATCATCGACATTTAACAATACAAATAAAACTAGTATTAAATTACTCAATTGATGCAAAATAACTAAAAAAATAAAACAAATTACACCACAGATGCAAAATAACAATAAATTAAAAATAAATTACACCACAGATGCAAAATAACAATAAATTAAAAATAAATTACACCACAGATGCAAAATAACAATAAATTACAAAGACACATAATATGTGCAACGTAGGTGGACAAAGGGGGGGGGGGTTGTTCCGGAGAGAGTCGTGATGACTATCTCCGTTTCTGTCCCCCTGAAAGGTGTATTTTTAGGGCCGTTTTGAAGGAGGCCAAAGAGGTGCATGTTTTGAGGGCAGGAGTCAAACAGTTCCACCCTTGGGGGGCAGTATTGTAAAAAGACGATTTACCCATGTTGGTCCTATAGGAGGGGGTAATCAGGTTGTTGTTTGAGCTCCCTCTAGTGTTGTGGCTGTGGGTGTCACTAAATCTGTGGAGGTGTTTATTCAGGTATGCAGGGATTGAGGGGACTGAGGGCAGAGCTGCATTGACTATTTTAAATGCCAATCCCATTTTGAGTTGTTTAACCCTGTCTTCTACCCTGAGCCATTTTAGGCTAGCAAAATGTCCAGGAAGAAGGTGGGTCATGGGCCCCAGATTGAGGAGTAGCCCAATCAGTTTGTTTTGGGAGGTTTGGAGCCTGGTTTTCAGGGACACTTTGATGTTTGAATACCAGGAGGTGCTAGCATAGTCAAAGAGGGGCTGAACGAGGCTCCAGCAAGAGTCCGGAGACAAAAGCAGACATTCTGCCTAAAAATCTTGTTCTCTGATTGACTTTTTTGATCACCTTAGTTGCCATACTATCACCAGACAGGTATTTGTCAAGAACACAGCCCAAATAGGTAATCTCGTCTTTGCTGGAGATTACTGTACTATCGACTGTGACCTTGAAATCATCAACATTTATCTCACTTAGAGAGTGACAGAATCCAGGAATCAGGCAGGGTCGGTACACGGGGAGGCAGGTGCAGGACTAGTGCTGGAAGGTATAGGATCATGTCACTAAACAATCTGGCAGGGTTGTGGTGTCTGAGTTGAGTATATGAGGGACAGGGCTGATGAGTGATTAGCTACAGGTGGTGACAGGAGCACAGGTGATAGGAATGAACTCATTGCAGGGGGAATCTGAGGAGGCCGGGGAAGTTGGTGTGGAAAGGGCACAGGCCCGCCTCAAGCTGTGACAGAACCCTGGAAATGGGAAATGGGCCAACAAACCTGGGCGCGAGTTTCCTGGAATCCACACAGAGGGGAAGATCCCTGGTGGACAGCGAAACCCATTGTCCAGGGGCGTATTGCGGAGCAGGGGTGCGATGCCGGTTTGCTGACTGCTGATAACGTCCCGAGGTCCGTAGCAGGGTAGACCTGGCCTTCTTCCATGTTTGCTGGCATCGGCAGATGAAGGCTTAGACTGAGGGGACGATGGCACCCTCCTCCTGCTCAGGGAATAACGGTGGTTGGTAACCCAGAGAACACTGGAAGGGGGAGAGCCCTGTGGCCGAGCTGGGAAGTGATTTATGCGTATACTCGTCCCACACGAGCTGTGTAGACCAGGCAGAAGGACTGCTGGAGGTGAGACAGCGCAGTGTGGTGTGAAGCTCCTGGTTCATCCTCTCGGCCTACCCATTCGACTGGGGGTGGAAGCCGGACGATAGGCTGACCTTAGCCCCCAAGAGGCTGCAGAACTCAGACCAAACGTGAGAGGGGAAGGGTCTCCGCGGTTTCTCTGGCTGATGGGAGTTTGGACAGAGGAATAAGATGAGCCGCCTTCGAAAAACGATCAACAACAATAAGGATGACTGTGTTACCATCAGAAACCGGTAAACCGGTGACAAAATCTAGGGCGATGTGGGACCAGGCACGAAGAGGAATGGGTAAGGGTTGCAGGAGACCTGAAGGAGCCTGATTAGAGCACTTATTTTGGGCACAGACAGGGCAGGCGGTGACGAAGTCCCTGACATCCTCCTTCATAAAGGGCCACCAGAAACGCTGCTGGACCAAGGCCAAAGTCCGCTGTACCCCTGGGTGGCATGCCAAGCGGGAGGAATGACCCCATTGAGGGGCTAGTGAGCTCGGAGGAGGGTTTTCCCTGTGTGCCCGTCTCACTTTCTCCTCCACCTCCTAGGTAACCAGGCCCACGATGCAGGCAGGCGGGACGATGAGGTCAGGCTGGAGGGGTTGGTGGCATGGGAGATCTCATCTGGACAAGGCGTCGGGTTTCGTGTTCTTCGAGCCTGGGCGATAGGACAAGCAGAAGTTAAATCGGGTGAAGAATAGCGCCCACCTGGCCTGACGGGAGTTCAGCCTTTTAGCCAACACCAGGTTCATGTGGTCGGTCCAGACAAGAAATTGCTTTTCGGTCAGCTCCAGCCAATGAAGCCACTCCTCCAGGGCCAGTTTGACTGCCAGCAGTTCCAGCTTTGATGAAAAGCTGGTTCTCCAGCAGTCTCTGGAGGACCTTGCGGACGTGGATTACGTGTTCCTTCTCGGTTCTCGAAAAGATCAAGATATCATCAAGGTACACATAGACATAGGTATTGAGCATGTCCCGGAGTACATCATTTACTAATGCTTGAAATACAACAGGAGCATTAGTGAGGCCAAAGGGTATGACCAGATACTCATAGTGTCTGTGAGGATTGTGAGTTTGGGAAGCAAGACACCCCCACACTCTTACATATTATTATTGTTATTGGTTTAGGATAAAATGTTGTACTTGAGATATCGACATGCAGGCAATATACATTGACGGTGTATTACCAACATCCGCCACAGGAGGGAGTGTACTGCTTGGTGAGCATGCCTCACAGCGCTCATAGCAGCAACACAAGCACGCAGAGGGATTGCAGAATGCGGTGCAGGAGAACAATGGCGCATGTAAAGATGTTGTCTGTATCTATGTTACAGGTAAGCAGGCATAACATGTTATTAATAAGCACATGTAAGTTTAGGCAGAGTCACAGAAGGGGAAAGTCGGCCGTTTGTTCCCACTGTTTAAGAATGGTACCAGAGCTATAGGCATGTAAGACATGTATTGTTGTTGCAAAAGCTGGAAAGGAACGGGGAATTAGATAACGCTGACCGGAGTGTTTGAGACAGCATCAATCCACACTGGTGATCTGTGTGCTATGAGCATTGATTCGTACTGGGTCAGTGTGCTATGTGATCTGTGTGCTATGAGCATTGATTAGTCCCGGTGATCTGTGTGCTATGAGCATTGATTCGTACTGGGTCAGTGTGCTATGTGATCTGTGTGCTATGAGCATTGATTAGTCCCGGTGATCTGTGTGCTATGAGCATTGATTCGTACTGGGTCAGTGTGCTATGTGATCTGTGTGCTATGAGCATTGATTAGTCCCGGTGATCCGTGCTATGAGCATTGATTCGTCCCGGATCTGACTCGTCCCGGTGATCTGCGTGCCTGGTGCATTGATCCGTCAAGGGGCATTGATCCATTAAGGGGCCTGTGATCTGTGTGCTGTAAGCATTGAAAACCAATAAAGGGCCTGATCTGTGTGCTGTAAGCATTGATCCACTGCTTTAAGCATTGATCCGCTAATGGTGCCTGTGATCTGTGTGCTGTAAGCATTGAACACCAATAAAGGGCCTGATCTGTGTGCTGTAAGCATTGATCCACTGCTTTAAGCATTGATCCGCTAATGGTGCCTGTGATCTGCGTGCTGTAAGCATTGAACACCAATAAAGGGCCTGATCTGTGTGCTGTAAGCATTGATCCACTGCTTTAAGCATTGATCCGCTAATGGTGCCTGTGATCTGTGTGCTGTAAGCATTGAACACCAATAAAGGGCCTGATCTGTGTGCTGTAAGCATTGATCCCTTAAGGTGTGTGATCTGTGTGCTGGAGCGTCAAACACTTCGCAGGGTTTTAGGAAACAGTGGTCAGAATTGCCGTGTACTGAATACTGATAAGGAAAGCGCTATATAAATAAAAGGTGAAACGGTGATAAGGTGACCCCACTCCGCACAAAAAGAGAGCGTTTGAAGACGCGGTCTGTTCGCGGCCCGTGCAGGCAGCGTTGGCCAGTGGCGACGTCGTGCTGGTTGACGGCACGGTCCGGTTCAGCCAAAAACTGCACTGGATTGGGTGGCAGACCCCGTGCGAGACATAAACGGTCTGGTAAATGCCGGGAAAGGAAAGGGTCTCCTGGGAATCCCTCCAGACCAAGTTTCGGCCAGCTCACGTAATAAATTTAATCGGCTTTTAATCACACTGGACCATATGAGCGTCAGAAAAGGGTTTGGAGTCCCAGGTTCAGTGACTTAATTTGGACTGCTACACCGGAGAGCACAAAAAAGAGGACATAAAAGGGTTTTCTGTCTTCCTGGGCTTAGGTGAGCAAATAATTTGGCCTCACGAGCAAAAAGACCATATCCAGATGGGTCGACAGCAACAGGTTAAAATCCCTGGCTCTGGGGTGATTTTGGCAACCTTTGGTCTGAAAGCGTCACTAGGGGTTTTGAGTCCCGGGACCAAAAGGTGAGTGAGCTTAGATAAAGGAAAAAGTGGGGTCCGAAAGGAAAGACGTCTATAAAACTAGTGTAGACAGGGCAAACAACCGGTTAAAATATAAAATCCAGAAAAATCGTAATGAATGAATAACAGACTAAATAAGAAAACCTGATGCTGTTATTGAAATAATTTGTGCGTCTAAAGAGGTTAATACTCATAGAATGGCGGCCGCCGATTAGCTACATTGGGGAAGTTAAAATGTTTTAGATAAGTGGTTCAAAACCTCATGAGCTGCAACCTGTGTAAGAAAGAGCAAGCACACACATACACTACACCTAAATTTACACCTTCGGCTTGCGGTGGAGTGGGACAGAGAAGGGCCCTCTCGGTCCCACTGGAACCTGACAGCTGGAATTGACCTTAAGCCAAAATGCTCACGAGAATCAAGATGTAAATGCAGAACACCTACACACGAACCCCAAACTTAGTTCATCAACGATCATTGCTGCACATGAAATAAGGAGCGATTGAGGGAAGATCAAGGCCTGGTAGAGGGGCCAGAGTGAGATAGAGGCAGGACAAGGCAGGGGAGAGAACACAGACACACACACCCCGGAACCAGACAATCACAGAGCAGTGCTGCACGTCACAGAATGCAGGACAGAAGTCAAGATATCTGGGAGCACATATTACTGATCATAGGAAAGAAGTTCTGTAAATGTGTCTATAATCTTGGAGTAGAAATGTAAAGATTTTGTCTGAGTGTCCTGCAGGTTCTAATGGAGGCCTGATGAGTGTGTGACAGGAGAACCACGTCTGGGGGGCCACCAGAAACACAGAGGTTGTGAGACAGTGGCGGAAACGGTTGAGCCATCCCAGAGTCCCACCATGGATTTCCTGAATGGCGAAAAGAAACACTTAAGTTGGGAGAGTACAAATGCACTCTGTGACAGGACGTCACAGTGTTGTTGGGGTAGAAGACCATTACCGGTACAAACTCATATGCTCTATTTTTGTAGACATCGAGTGTCCCCATGCAGGATGATCTGGAGAAGGGACAGAACGGACAACAACCAGGGCGGGACAGGCTCCTCCCTCAGCTCCATCCATCAACACTGACCCCACTTTCAGTGAGAACGCAAACACGTTCAATAAAGTTAACACTGAGAATGACAAGACATTCTCTGTCTGTATAGACATCATCGCATACAGCTATTTGATAATTTGACACATACGAGGATAATGTTGCCTCTCACACAGTGCCGTGCTCACAACACTAGCAGCTGTTGAGGGGTTAATGCAAGGCTCAAGAGGACAGGTTGGGGAAATTTAAAACTGACGAGCACATGAAGCTAGACTTCATATAATTAATAATCGGGTAGTTAATTTAGTTCATAGAAAGTTTTGAACAGAAGCTCGAGGAAGCTCAGTTGGACAAATGAGACATTGTGAGGGGAGTGCACAGATGTGGAACGGGGGAGCTCCGGTGTTCTCACAAACATTCCGGGACAGAGACAAACAGAGAACTAACAAGGCCACCATATCTGGAGGTAAGATAAAATTGCAGCTACTCCCACACATAGTTGAGCAGACAGGGAAAGCTCAGACATTGAAGTTAAGGACATAGAAACTCAGGATGTAGGATTGTTTCACAGAAAGATACAAGATTGGGAGATAGGAAGGTCGATTCTAAATTAGCATCTAATGTTGGCTGTTATCTCTGTGTGTCTCTGTTCCATTGACAACAAACCATAATGGGATTAATTCATGATCTCTGTTTTTGTATTTCTGACAGACTAGAGTTTAGTTAAAGGGAGGATGTTTCATGCGTGGGGTTTTTGTGTTTGACCAGGTCACGATAGGGAAGTCAGGGTCCAGCTATAGGGGGGTCAGACTGGTTTACAGAACCAAGAACTACCATGCAGGTAGATAGTCATTTTGTAATTCGGGGATAGATGTAGGAACTGGGTGCGGTATAGTGAACAATAGTCCACACACAGTAGCACATTTCACAACAGCTAGGAGGTCACACTTCTAGAGAGGGGACATGAAATAATATGGACAGGGAGGACAGACGGATGGAATACTATGTCACATGTTTCCAGGAACCCAAACCAGACAGAACATTTTTCACTGATGCCCTAAATCATGCTACATCCGCAGGGGGTGTAGGTGTCCCCTGTACAGTAGCAGAACACACACCATGGACACAACAAGGGTGGACGGTCCTGGAAGAGCAGGTTCTTCCATCGCCGTCCTCTACACAGATGGCTGAGCTGATGGGAGTGAACCGCGCCTGTGAGATGTCTCGTGGTGAGGCAGGTAACAGGAACACAGATTCCAGATTCTAACAGTTTTATGTCCACCACAGGAGAACCCCTGAGACAGAGATGATTGGGTGAAGGCGCTGTGAAAGACAGCATGGTGGGATCTGGAGTTTGCAGTAGGTTAAGATAGACTCAGACATTTGCCATGTGTCAAGTACCTCATTACAGGAGACATGGATCAGAGGACGCTGCCTGATCTGTTTAGTCATCATTGGTGGCGCCCTCAGACGATGGAGATGTTTAATTATTGGTGTATTCTTGATGTGTGTGTGTGACATAAGGTGTGAAATATTATATGGAACAGGGTTTGGTAATAGGAAAGAGAGGTCTTGCTAGATTTATTAGGGCAGATAGTGGAATGCTTTCATAGAGGCTTCAGGTACAATAGGTTATGGGGAATGGGTTTGGAGATAGAGCACAAACCTAGAGATGTGATTAGAATCCTGAGTCGAGTCTCGGACGACTTCATTAAAACTAAGCAAAACTTAATGAGCTGACCACATTATAGGAGGTTCAAATAGAATTTTATTTGGATAACCCCGCTTACTGAGGTCGTATTGGCATTATCAGGTGGTGCAGCCCACACTGTACAGTCTCAAAGTGGGACTGAGAGACTGCCAGATCTGCAATTAGTGTCAAGGCCAAGCCGCTCACTGGTTGAGATCTCTGGGAGTTCAGACAGTACCTGAGTAAATTAGAGATGGAGAATTTGTGTAGGAGGGTGATTAAATTTTGGATTGGAATGTGGTGTTTTGTGGCCATGATTGGAGGGAGTGAGTCCCAGACGGAGATAGTGTGGGATCTTCACAAGGTTCCAGGAGATGCCGCTCGGGGGAGTTGGCTGCGGACGTTCCATGTTTGGTGTTAGCTGTAGCGTGCTCATTCCTAATGGCGGTCTGAGAGCGACCCTTTAAGGCCTTAGAGCACTGTTAGTTAACTTTTTAGAACATTTGGGTTATCCAGCCCTTTCATTGTTATGGTGGATTGGTAGGCTGAGCAGAGGGCCCTTATAGTGACCCTCACACCCGGCTGAGACGGCTGGGCTTCATCATGCCTGGAGATCCGGAAGAAGAGGACCAACTGTGATCGGGGTCTGGGTCTACATTTCACGCTTTGGTGTTAATGCTACTACATGATAACGCTGTTTGCTTGTAGATTAACGGGGGGATTTTGATGACTGTGTGCTCATTGCTGATGTGAGGGGCTGTGGCGGTATTAGGGTTGGTAATCTGTATTAGTTACCACAGCTCCTTGCTATGCAAGCTTTGCGGGGTCCCCTTTGGGGCCCGTAGGGGGGGCTAGCTCCCACATTTGTGAACAAATTACTGTTAGTGGTTTCCATTTTGTCTGCACACGCTCTCTGCTGGCCAGGTTCGGGGTCCAAGCTAACGCCCTTGGGGGGGAGGGCGCCACGGATCTGGTCAGGGAGTGAACATATAGGTCTCATATAGGTTAGTGAGGTGACCCGTTCGGGCCACCTCAGCAGGGGGACTGTTAGATATTTGAGTTATGCATGCACGCTCACAATACACAGGTTGCACAAACACTCTTAGTTTCTTTATCTCTACATACTCTGAGGTAATCACACACATAGATTAATCACATATAAAGTATCACACATTGTAACTGATACACAATGGGAATAAGTTAGGGCCCTAACGGCCCATCCCAGGAGGAGGGTGTAAGCACCCCCTGGGAGGAGGGTGTTTTCATGCCCACTATAAAGATCACTGCCGTAGAACATTCGGGACTCTTCTACAGAGTCCCGCTTCCGCGTCTGTAGGAGAGTCCAGCGCTGTGTTTCCTTACCAGCTTTGTACTTACTGAAAACCTTCAGTAAACTTGATTCGTTTTATAATCCTGACTTATTATTGAATAAACACCTCCAACATGAGATATAATAAAAGAACCGAGGGAAAAAGGAGAAACCTAACACAGGTATTAATTGTGGTTAGCCATGTTAGCATAGTAGCTAAGCTAAGTGTTTACCTGTGATAGCGTGACCTGCGAGGATGTGAAGTGTGTTTATAATAGTGTTGGATAATTATAGTCTGTGTAACTGGGGAAAGGGAGTACATATATTTTATAACTAAGGGGGTTGTATGTTAAAAGGTATTCAGGGTTATGTTTTATACTTTTACTTTGGTGAGCACGCCTCACAGCGCTCATAGCAGCAACACAAGCACGCAGAGGGATTGTAGAATGCGGTGCAGGAGAACAATGTAAAGATGTTGTCTGTATCTATGTTACAGTAAATTCATTCCAAGACACACTGAGTCATTTTTGAAGTGTGCAACATGTCCACCGGGGGGTATTAAAGGCGGTCTTCCATTCATCACCCTCCCTAATACAAATGAGATGGTAGGCATTCCTGAGATCTAGCTTGGTGAATATGATCGCCCCCTGGAGTGTCTCGAAGGCGGATGAGATAAGGGGGAGGGGGTACCGGTTCTTTACAGTAGTGTCATTCAACCCTCTGTAGTCGATGCAGGGTCTTAACGTTTTGTCCTTCTTTTCGACAAAAAAGAAGCCTGCGCCAGCAGGAGAGGATGAAAGCCTTATATAGGTCTCCATCGTCTTTCGTTCAGGGCCTGACAGAGAATACAATCTCCCCCTGGGAGGAGAGGTTCCAGGTAGGAGATCGATGGCGCAGTCATAAGGACGATGAGGAGCGATGTGGCCCTAGCCTTGCTGAACACTTCCTTAATGTCTAGATATATTTCCAGGACACCGGTGAGGTCGGCACCCTCAGGGACCGTGACTCTCTGCCATCCTTTGAAGTTGTCCCTGGAGGGCCACCACGTTACGATCCTGTCGGGTTCCGAGGGACTTAATGCCTCTGACATTTTTTTGGGGTAAGCTAGCCCATATTCAGCTCCCCATGTTTGCTGTGCCAGCTTGTTTCCTCTCCGCAAACGCTGAGGTTTTGTCCTGCACACAATACTGACCTCTGAGTAGAGTAGTTCAGAGTTCACCTAAACTTAACCTACAAATAACATAGTTTTGAACTATATAAATATTAGACCCTAGATGGATGAGCCCATTTGAAATCCACACCGTTGATCTTTTGGCTAATAATAAAATGTGAGCTGTCACAGTTCCCACAGTTCTACTGGGGATGCTTTCCAGTTCACCCAAGCGCGGGCCGTCCGGATGCGTGGCACACGCTGGTGTGAAACAAGCCAGGGTACTCAGCCTGACACCCTGTTGATGCCTCTGAACACAGCCTGTGTCTGCATTACCTGAAACTCTTGGTCAATGAGCTCCTGTGGATGTTTGCCACGCATGCAGTCCACCAACTCGGTGTCATTGCCCCCATTGCAGCCGACCAGCTTGCCCAGCAGCGTGGCCCGCCTGCGGGCCTCAGCTGGGCTGACGGAGGCCCAAGGCGAGTTGGGGACTCCACTCTGAAGGATGGCCCTTGTAAAGGTAGGTCGACTGTCTGGAGACAGAAGGTGGAATCCGACCGAAGCGCCACCAGCACTCTCCCCAAAGATGGTTACCTGTTTGATGGCACAAAGATGGCAGCTGAATCAGGATCGATGCTTCCACTTGATTCTGTGTGGAACATGAAGCAGTGAGGAACTGACCTGTTTGGGGTTTCCACCAAAGAAATGAATGTTGTCTTGTACCCACTGCAGCACCATCCTCTGGTCCAGCAGACCCATGTTCCCAGGTGCCTCAGAGGAGCCATGCAGAGCCAGGAAGCCAAAAGCCCCAACACGGTAGTTCATGGACACCACGATGACTGTTTCACTGTGAGCCAAGTAGCGGCCATCGTACACGTCCAGGGAAGAAGACCCGCTGAAGAAGCCTGGAAGTGGAAGCATCACAGCAGAGCATCAGCCCAACGTATCACAACCCCAAGCAACAGCTTCCTGTCGACAACGTCAGGGGGGAAATGACTTCCTGTCTACAACGTCAGGTGGGAAATGACTTCCTGTCTACAACGTCAGGGGGGAAATGACTTCCTGTCTACAACGTCAGGGGGGAAATGACTTCCTGTCTACAACTTCAGGTGGGAAATGACTTCCTGTCTACAACGTCAGGGGGGAAATGACTTCCTGTCGACAACGTCAGGGGGGAAATGACTTCCTGTCTACAATGTCAGGGGGGAAATAACTTCCTGTCGACAAAGTCAGGGGGGAAATGACTTCCTGTCTACAATGTCAGGGGAAAAATAGCTTCCTGTCGACAAAGTCAGGGGGGAAATGACTTCCTGTCTACAATGTCAGGGGAAAAATAGCTTCCTGTCTACAACGTCAGGGGGGAAAGAGCTAACTGTCTACAACATCAGGGGTGAAAGAGCTAACTGTCTACAACCTCAGGGGGGGAAATAGCTTCCTGTCTGCAACGTCAGGGGGGAAATTACTTCCCGTTTAAAACGTCAGGGGGGCAATAACTTCCCGTCTACAATGTCAGGGGGGGGAAATAACTTCCCGTCTCCAACGCAGGAGGGAAAGACCTACTTGTCTACAACTTAAGGGGGGAAATAGCTTTCTGTCTACAACGTCAGGCGGGGGAAATAGCTTCCCGTCCGTAACGTCAGGGGGGGAAATAGCTTCCCGTCCGTAACGTCAGGGGGGGAAATAGCTTCCCGTCCGTAACGTCAGGGGGGGAAATAGCTTCCTGTCTACAATGTCGGGGGGGAAATCACTTCCTGTCTACGTCAGAGGGGAAAGAACTTCCCATCTACAACGTCAGGGGGGAAATAACTTCCCGTCTACAATGTCAGGGGGGGGAAATGGCTTCCAGTCTACAATGTCAGGGGGGAAATAGCTTCCTGTCTACAACATCAGGGGTGAAATAGCTTCCTGTCTACAACGTCAGGGGGGAAATAGCCTCCTGTGTACATTGTCAGGGGAAAATAACTCCCTGTCTACAATGTCAGGGGAGAAAGAAATTAATGTCTCCAATGCAGACGGGAAAGAGCTTCCTGTCTACAATGTCAGGGGGGAAATGACTTCCTGTTATCCCACATTGCATTTCACTCCATGACATGAATACAGTAGGTCTGTGTGTGTCTGCACTAACCGTCACTCGTCTGCACTGCTAAGCAGCACTATTTATTAGGGCCTCCATCTGAGAGATAGGACAGATTGATCTTTTAAGGTTGATTTTACTGTTGTTTTACTTCACATGTTCCATGTCGTCATGTGCATTGTGATATTGTTGTTGTTGTTGTTGACCTCTCCTGGAAAACAAATTTCCCCTTGGGGGACAATAAAGCTCTGAACTGAACTGTATCTGTACACGCTGAGTCTTCTAAGGTGCTTCCTGCGTGCTGTGGCCTACGCATCACTGGGGGAGCAAGACAGGTCTAGTCTGTTTACAGTGACTCCTGCTGAATGAGACCAGTACCTCCACCGTAGATCCACACCATCACAGTGAGGTTGTGAGGTCTGGGGGAGGAGGGCACCCATATATTGAAGTACAGGCAGTCTTCACTCATCTCTCTGTTGGGGTTCCACATCTCGCTGCCTTGAAAGCCAGGGAATGACGTGTCGACAGACTGGTAGCAGGCGTTGGGGTATGCACTGGCATCGTACACTCCTGTCCACGGACGTTTGGGCTCAGCCGGACGGAAACGCCGTTTCCCCACCGGCGGCTCGCCGAAGGGGATGCCCAGAAAGGCCGTGACGTAGCTGCGATCAGGCACCAGCAGGGGGATGCCACGGACGCGCCCACTGCGCGTCTGAACAATGAGGTCTGCCTCACTCTGGGCGGAAAAGGTGGGAATGAGGAGATGTAGGAGAAAGATCGGGGACAGGAGAAAAAGGATGGAGGTCTGCATGGTGGAGACACAGATGGACCTCGAGGATGGGCGAAGCGGGTGCAGCTTCTTCTCCAATCAGAGGACAGGAGCTGCTCTGCTTTTTCTCAGCTCTATAGACAAGGGCAAGACAAGGAGAGTAATGTGATTACAGTGATTGAGAAGAGACAGAGAGAGAAATCAAATGAGAGGAGAAGAAGTAGGAACTCTAGAAAAGCCATCAAGGTAGGTTCAAAGATCCCGATACAAAAGTGAGATACACTTTTTACAGTTCACAAGTCCACGTGAAATAAAGTCGCCTTTATGAAGCCACATTTTAAATGTCATTATGGGGTCATTCGAGGGTTTAAGTCAGGGGTGCCCATTACGTCGATCGCGATCAACATATTTTTTGATTGACATGCACGGCAGCCGGTCAGATGACAACTTATTTTTTCTGACCTTTAGGTCACCGCACATGCGCAAAAAGGTGCTAAGTGCAGCCAAACTAGAATGCTAGTCACAAGTTACTCGCTATTTTCTTCAAAACGAAAGAAAGCTTATCACCATCAGAATCAGAAGGTGTTTATTGTCAGTGAGGGTTCACTGACTAGGAATGCTTCTTGGTGAGGTCGTGGTACATCTAACAGTAATGACTAAATACAAAAAGCATACAAGTACAGACACATCACAAAACAGCAGCATCAGGAGTGGATACACAGATGTGTATTAGCAGCAGTAAAACTAGCGTAATCACGCAGAGCAAATAGAACAGTGCAAGTTATCAGTTATGAAATGTTCAGAGTCTTACAGCTGAGGGGAAGAAGCTGTTCTTGTGGCGGGAGGTTCTGGTCCGGATGGACCGTAGCCTCCTGCCTGAGGGGAGAGGGTCAAAGAGTCCGTGTCCAAGGTGAGAAGGGTCGGCTGTGATCCGACCTGCAAGCCTCAGAGTCCTGGAGACATACAGGTCCTGGAGCGTTGGCAGCTTGCAGCCAATCACCTTCTCCGCAGCACGTACAATGTGCTGCACTCTGTGTCTGTCCCTGGTGGTGGCGCCAGCGTACCACACGGTGATGGAGGAGGTGAGGACGCACTCCACGATGGAGGTGTAGAACTGCACCAACATCTGGGTCGGCAGCTTGAGTTTCCTCAGCTGCCGCAGGAAGTACATCCTCTGCTGAGCCTTCTTGATGAGGGAGCTGATGGTCGGCTCCCACTTGAGGTCCCGGGTGATGGTGGTGCCCAGGAAGCGGAAAGAGTCCACGATGGAGATGGGGGTAGGGGAGTCTGTGAGGGCGAGGGGGACGGCGGGGCTGTGACTTTCCTGAAGTCCACAATCATCTCCACTGTTTCCTGGCTGTTCAGCTCCAGGTTGTTGCTGCTACACCAGGATACCAGCCGGTCCACCTCCCTCCTGTAGGCCGACTCATCACCGTCAGAGATGAGCCCGATGAGGGTGGTGTCGTCCGCGAACTTAATCAGTTTGACGGACTGATGGCTGGAGGTGCAGCAGTTGGTGTACAGGGAGAAGAGCCAGGGGGAAAGTACACAGCCCTGGGGGGATCCGGTGCTGATAGTCAGAGTGTCCGAGACCGTAGACCCCAGCCGCACATGCTGCCTCCGCTCCGTCAGGAAGTCGGTGATCCACCAGCAGAGGGAGTCGGGCACGTCGAGCTGGAGCAGCTTGTCCTGGAGCAGTCCCGGGAGGATGGTGTTGAACGCAGAGCTGAAGTCCACAAACAGGATCCTGGCGTAGGTTCCTGGGGAGTCCAGATGCTGCAGGATGAAGTGGAGGGCCAGATTGACTGCGTCGTCTACAGACCTGTTGGCTCGGTAGGCGAACTGCAGCAGGTCCAGGAGGGGGGCGGTGAGGGTCTTCAGGTGCTGGAGAACCAGGCGCTCAAAAGACTTCCTGACTACAGATGTCAGCGCTATCGGTCTGTAGTCATTAAGTCCTGTGGTCCTCGGCTTCTTGGGGACAGGGACAATGGTGGAGGACTTGAAGCAGGCTGGAACACGACAGGACGGGGGGGGGGGAACATTGTCCGGCCCCGCAGCTTTGTGGGGGTTCAGCTTTGTGAACTGTCTGTGCACATCCTGCTCCTGGATGCAGAGGACAGTGGGGGTGGGGGAGGCATTTGGCGGGTTTCCCTCCATGTTGTGGGTGGAGGAGGGGGTGACTGGAGGGTCCGGAGGGGTGTGGGGGGGCTGGTTGGTCGAAGCGGCAGTAGTGCATGTTTAAGCGCTGAGCAAGCGGCAGGTCGTTCAGAGCTCGGGGGGCTTTGGGCTTGTCGTTGGTAATGCCCCCCCCTCCAAACTGCTGCAGGGTCGTTGGCAGAGAACTGCTGCTGGAGTCTGCGTGAATATACTGATTCAGCGTTCTTCAGCTCCCTGCTAAACCTGTACTTAACCTCCTTGTAGCTGTCTCTGTCTCCGCTCCTCTTTCTCACGTCTAATCTGGCTGAGCTTCGGCGTGAACCAGGGCTTGTCGTTATCGTAACTCACCCTGGTGCGCGTTGGTACAATGCGCTCCTCATTGTAGCTGATCCATGAGGTCACCGTGTCCGTGTCCTCGTCCAGGTTGTCCGTAGCAGCCTTAAATATGTCCCAGTCTGTCGTCTCCAAACACGAGCGGAGCTCCTCAACAGCCTCACCAGTCCAGATCTTGGATGTGCTTGCTACTGGTTTAGCAAGCTTCAGTCTCTGTCTGTATGCTGGGATGAGATGGATGACCACGTGGTCTGATAGTCCGAGGGCAGCATGTGGTACAGCGCGATAGGCCCCGCCCACCGTCGTGTAGCAATGGTCCAGCGTGTTCTCCTCTCTGGTGGGGCATTTAATAAACTGTCTATATTTTGGTAGTTCCTGGCTCAGATTTCCCTTGTTAAAG
The DNA here is from genome assembly GCF_040956055.1 of Brachionichthys hirsutus. Lineage (NCBI taxonomy): Eukaryota > Metazoa > Chordata > Actinopteri > Lophiiformes > Brachionichthyidae > Brachionichthys > Brachionichthys hirsutus. The sequence goes on along the minus strand of NC_090919.1, from coordinate 8,016,737 downwards.
TCACCAAGAACAATAACAAGAGAATCAGGGAAAGTCCGATCCAAACATAAAATCTTGTCCGCGAGTGCACGTTGAGCCTCGTGCACGTCGGCGGCCGGCGGGATGTAAACAGCTGCCAGGATGAATGAAGCAAACTCACGCGGGGAGCAAAAGGGTTTACAGTGAATGAAGAAGTATTCCAGAGCAGGAGAACCGTGTTGGGCGATCGCGGTCACGTCGGAGCACCAGCCGTTGTTGATCTAGAAGCAGAGTCCGCCGCCTTTGGCTTTACCGGAGAGCAGCGGGTCACGATCCGCGCGCAGGAGGCGGAAATCCTCCAGCTGGAGCGCGCTGTCCGGGATCTGTGCGCTGAGCCACGTCTCCGTAAAGCACAAAACACAAGAGGAGGAAAAGTCCTTATTTCTCCTCATCAGCAGCAGCGCCAGCTCGTCCATCTTGGTGCTGAGAGAACGGACGTTGGAGAGGAATATTCCAGGTAAAGGCGTGCGAGATCCGCGCCTGCGGAGTCGGACGAGCGTGCCGGCACGCTTCCCTCTTCTCCGGCGTCTCACTCGTTTCACCAAAACATGAACTAATTCTGCAGCAGAAACTAAAAAAACGGGCAAAAGGTCCGTGGGAGTCGTTGATCTAAAGCAGGGGTGGGCAAACCTTTTGATGTGCGGGCCACATTGGGTTTGAAATTTTGACAGAGGGGCCGGGCCAGGAGCTTTTGGATGAGTGTTGGCCCAGATATACTAAAGCGCTGCGTGTAGTGTGCAAACCTCATAGCACAGTAAACACACAGATAAATGTACAACCCGCTTTACTAACAGTGTGTACGAAGGACTGCGTCTTTCAAATGTGCAAAATAGCCTTTATCCAGGTAGTACGTTTGTCTCAATGAATATGCAAGATGCAGCATTTACACATATTTTGGCACAACAGTGTGAGGAGAAATGTAAATAGATTAAAATAGAACAACAGTGTGAGGAGAAATGTAAATAGATTAAAATAGAACAACAGTGTGAGGAGAAATGTAAATAGATTAAAATAGAACAACAGTGTGAGGAGAAATGTAAATAGATTAAAATAGAACAGTGTGAGGAGAAATGTAAATAGATTAAAATAGAACAACAGTGTGAGGAGAAATGTAAATAGATTAAAATAGAACAACAGTGTGAGGAGAAATGTAAATAGATTAAAATAGAACAACAGTGTGAGGAGAAATGTAAATAGATTAAAATAGAACAACAGTGTGAAGAGAAATGTAAATAGATTAAAATAGAACAACAGTGTGAGGAGAAATGTAAATAGATTAAAATAGAACAACAGTGTGAAGAGAAATGTAAATAGATTAAAATAGAACAACAGTGTGAGGAGAAATGTAAATAGATTAAAATAGAACAACAGTGTGAGGAGAAATGTAAATAGATTAAAATAGCAATGACACTGTGATCTGTCAAACCTGGTGATTGCATCTGTTTTTAATAAATTTCACTTGAAGGCGTAAATTTAAATAAACCAACATTTATTGAAAAAAGATGATCACTTTCAACATTCAAAACATATCAAAACACGAAATACTAAATCTCAATCATTCCTGCTGCACTCATGTTGTTCCACTGCTGTGCATAAATGCGCACTTCATTAAAAGAACGGGATTTATTGATCATGACGCTGATTGTCTGCTCACACACGGAGGTCGAGCCAAACAGCAGCAGCATCTTCTGTGCCGTCCTCCGGACGTTTGGAAACGTTGCTTCGTTAAGTGAGACATAAAAGTCATTCAGGTTAAGAGACTTGAACTTATCCTTTGAGGCGGAGTCGGACTGAAGATCAATCAGTTCCAGCTGCAGCTCCTGCGGTGCGGTTTCAGGGTCTTGTGACGGGGGACGGGACACCAGCAACTAAACGAAACTAAAAGCAGAGCAATACGCTACAAGCCATCGATGGTCAGTGCGCCATCTGCTGGTCAAACACGGGTATTGCAGGGACAAAATGAAAGTTATGATTTTGAATTTTTTGGTCATTGGACAAGTTCGGCGGGCCGTATTGAAAAGCATAACGGGCCGTATACGGCCCGCGGGCCGTGGTTTGCCCATGTCTGATCTAAAGTTTAGAAGCTCTTCACGGGTGTAAGAGCACGCAGACGCACAATTAACGTTAAAAAACAAACAACACAGAACGCACGAGAGCACCAGGGCGACCGTAGGAGGCGCCGTCCGGAAATACGCCGAAAATGAGTGCGGTTGCTGGACCAAGTACGAAGGCAAAAACATATAATTTTCATACGGAATGGGAGGTGGAATTTTTCTTCACGATGTCGTTTTTCAAGTGCTTTTGCCTAGCTGAGAAAAAGAAAAGTTAACGAATTAAAATCCCAGTTGTCCGGACAGCAGTCATTTTTCACGCAACCTACTTCCAAAGCGAAAGCCGCCACCGAGGCATCGTTCTGCGTGAGTCACGTCATCATTAATAACAAGAAGTCCTTCCAAGACGGAGGGATGGTGAAAGAGGCGTTCGTTAAAGCAGCGGACTCATTGTTCCGAGACTTTAAAAACAAGGCAGAGATATTATCTTCAGTCAAAGCTCTGCAGCTGTCCAGAAGTCCAGTTACACGGCGCTGTGGAGCCACGCTGAGGATGGAACCAGCAGATGTCAGTGTTTGTGGCTCTCACTATGCTCTCCCTCTTTTTCCTCAGATCTCCTGAGAACTTGGTGATCCAGACTTTCCTCTAGAGGCTGATGTGAACCTGGTGTATTGGGACAACTCTTGTTGATGATTGGATGGAAGGGGTAGAATTAAGGAGCACAAATAAATCCATTGTACTCTCCTCAGAACACTGTGTATTTGTCACTTTTTGTTTGTCCATGTTGTGTGTTCACTGCGGTGTGCACAGCCCTCTACGGCGGTAAGCAGGTAATAAAACTAATAAAATATGAATAGGCTAGTCTGCCAAGAGGGCAGGTGACGGTCACAATCACTATAAGAATAAAAAGCATAGAATCTAACAGAGACTGACGTTGTGTACGTCACTCTGGAGCACGAATGCAGACAAGGTATAGAAAAAAAAAAAATGAACCAGCAGATGTGGACGGACGTCAGAGATTGTGAGTGTTTCTCACTGTTTGACAATCGCTTTCAAGACTTTTCCTTGATGGAGCCAGTCGCTACGTTCATGTGCTAACCTTTTAGGAAGATGCTGATGTTGATACACTCTCATCAAAAATAGCAACACTGCTTCTCCTGAACTCTTCTGGAGAGGAAAATGAGATTTAGACTCTTCAAGCCGACATCGAACTGAAGTCAAGACCTCGTGGACAGTTCTGGAGGACACGTCCCCCAACATGAGGACATGTGCCGCCTCCTTCACTGCATTATTCGGCTCCACTTATTTATGCGAGTCAGCCTTTTCACACATGAAAATCATTAAGTCCAAGCACCGTTCCACCATGACGGATGAACATTTGGAAATGTGCTTGAGGCTGAGTCAGCAGCTACTGTCCGGACTACGCATCCCTGATTCAAGTCAATGCAAGTCATCAAAGTAAACTGATGTAAATACTGTACGGAATTTTGTTGTGGAATCCATTTAATACGGAAATTCCCTACAATACAAAGAAAATTCATCAGTTCCTTGCCGTTGGAAGTTATGTTATGTTATGTCAAATGTTTGTTTCCCACCCACAATGCGACGCCTCCAGTGACATCACCATGATGGGGCTCACAGGGGGCTTTAGAAGCATGGGGCACCCCCATCCCAGAAACCTTATCCAACTCTTCTGCTTTTTTTTGAAGGAGTACTGGCAGTGACGAAGACGATAAACCATCCTCTTCTTCATGCACACTGTAGATGTTGGACAATGCACCATTTTAACAGTCCATTGTCAACATTAGCAGGACTCCCTGAGTGTGTGATTGAAATGTGTAGACACACACATGCCCCCTATCTTTTACACTGCCTCAAGGTTAACCTCGTCACTATGACAACCATACATTGCAAAACACAAACAACAGCATCCAGCCTGACAGGTGGGAAACGATAGCGGGTCGACACGGGGGGTTGGTGCTCCACGGTCTGAACCAGGCCTGAACAGTTATTTAAGTAGTGACCGGACTTTTTGAAAGTCATTTCTTATTTCACACTTTTTTGTTGAGCAGATAATGTTTTCATGTTTTATTCAAGGCATCTTTGAACTGTAACAAATCAAATAAATAGCACCAATAGGAAGTAGCTGTTCTATACGTGTTGATGCTGTTTTATACGTTTTGATGCTGTTTTATACGTGTTGATGCTGTTTTATACGTGTTGATGCTGTTCTATACGTGTTGATGCTGTTCTATACGTGTTGATGCTGTTCTATACGTTTTGATGCTGTTCTATACGTGTTGATGCTGTTCTATACGTGTTGGTGCTGTTCTATACGTGTTGGTGCTGTTCTATACGTGTTGATGCTGTTCTATACGTGTTGGTGCTGTTTTATACGTGTTGATGCTGTTCTATACGTGTTGATGCTGTTTTATACGTTTTGATGCTGTTTTATACGTGTTGATGCTGTTTTATACGTGTTGATGCTGTTCTATACGTGTTGATGCTGTTTTATACGTGTTGATGCTGTTTTATACGTGTTGATGCTGTTTTATACGTGTTGATGCTGTTCTATACGTGTTGATGCTGTTCTATACGTGTTGATGCTGTTCTATACGTGTTGATGCTGTTCTATACGTGTTGATGCTGTTCTATACGTTTTGTTGCTGTTCTATACGTGTTGATGCTGTTCTATACGTGTTGATTCTGTTCTATACGTTTTGATGCTGTTTTATACATGTTGATGCTGTTCTATACGTTTTGTTGCTGTTCTATACGTGTTGATGCTGTTCTATACGTGTTGATTCTGTTCTATACCTTTTGATGCTGTTTTATACGTGTTGATGCTGTTTTATATGTGTTGATGCTGTTCTATACGTGTTGATGCTGTTTTATACGTGTTGATGCTGTTCTATACGAGTTGATACTGTTCTATACGTGTTGATACTGTTCTATACGTGTTGATGCTGTTCTATACGTGTTGATGCTGTTTTATACGTGTTGATGCTGTTCTATACGTGTTGATGCTGTTTTATACGTGTTGATGCTGTTCTATACGTGTTGATGCTGTTCTATATGTTTTGATGCTGTTCTATACGTGTTGATGCTGTTCTATACGTGTTGATGCTGTTTTGTACGTGTTGATGCTGTTCTATACGTGTTGATGCTGTTCTATACCTGTTGATTCTGTTCTATACGTTTTGATGCTGTTCTATACGTGTTGATGCTGTTCTATACGTGTTGATGCTGTTCTATACGTTTTGTTGCTGTTCTATACGTTTTGATGCTGTTCTATACGTGTTGATTCTGTTCTATACGTGTTGATGCTGTTCTATACGTTTTGTTGCTGTTCTATACATTTTGATGCTGTTCTATACGTGTTGATTCTGTTTTATACGTGTTGATTCTGTTCTATACGTGCTAATTCTTTTTTATACGTGTTGTTGCTGTTCTATATGTTTTGATGCTGTTCTATACGTGTTGATGCTGTTCTATACGTGTTGATGCTGTTCTATATGTGTTGATGCTGTTCTATACTTGTTGATGCTGTTCTATACGTTTTGTTGCTGTTCTATACGTTTTGATGCTGTTCTATACGTGTTGATTCTGTTCTATACGTGTTGATGCTGTTCTATACGTGCTAATTCTTTTTTATACGTGTTGATGCTGTTCTATACGTTTTGATGCTGTTCTATACGTGTTGATGCTGTTCTATACGTGTTGATTCTGTTCTATACGTGCTAATTCTTATACGTGTTGATGCTGTTCTATACGTTTTGATGCTGTTCTATACGTTTTGATGCTGTTCTATACGTGTTGATGCTGTTCTATACGTGTTGATGCTGTTCTATACGTGCTAATTCTTTTTTATACGTGTTGATGCTGTTCTATACGTTTTGTTGCTGTTCTATACGTGTTGATGCTGTTCTATACGTGTTGATTCTGTTCTATACGTGCTAATTCTTTTTTATACGTGTTGATGCTGTTCTATACGTTTTGTTGCTGTTCTATACGTGTTGATGCTGTTCTATATACGTTTTGATGCTGTTCTATACATGCACCCCCCTCCTAAGCCATTGGCCTCCATGACTGTAGCTAGTAATGCTAGCGTGCAACAGAGCAGGGAGGAACCCATTGGGGGGGAATGCAGGAATGAATGGAAGACATTTATGAGGGGGGGAATTTGAATGGCTACTATTAATAGCAGTAACAAATGTGGGCCGGAACAACAGGTGGATGTGAAAGAGAGGAGCGGGAAGGAGGTGAAAGACATGAACTATGAGCCTGAAACATCCTTCCAATCTGTGTTGGTTTAGTTAGCTCGACTTTAGCAGAGAGCAGCAGCATCGAGGTGACGACTACATGAACATCCGAGCCTGATGCTCGACTTCGTTTGTTTTACTGGTTGCTGTTTAAACTTTGACAAAATTCATAGCTTCAACACAAATCAATTATTGCTTAGTTTCAGTTCCTGAGAGCTTCACTCTTTCTCGATGCAGACAAAGCTGTAATGAAAGCAGAGGTCCTACACATCTAACCTGAGGAAACGCCTGCTAACATCTGGTGAGCAGCTAAAGCAGCTGCATGGTGCATTAGCATAGCTGCAGCTAGCACCTGCTATAATGACGACACGCTGCAGGATTTATTAGCGAGATGAAAAGCATGGACAAGCATCACAGCAAGCAATAAACACCACACGGGACGGGACAGACATCACACGGGTGATGGGACAGACGTCACACGGGTGATGGGACAGACGTCACACGGGACGGAACAGACGTCACACGGAACGGGACAGACGTCACACGGAACGGGACAGACGTCACACGGAACGGGACAGACGTCACACGGAACGGGACAGACGTCACCCTGGTGATGGGACAAACGGGACACGGGACAACGAATCACACCTCCTAACATGCGTCTGCTGGTATTTCTGCCTGGATCCTTGTTCTGTGAGTTTATTTTGAAGGGTCAATGCAAACATCCATGTTCTGTGTGTGGACGAATAAAAGAGCTTTCCTCGTGAACACAGAGAGGAGACTAAAGCAGGCATTTCAGCGGGGGACAGTGGCGGGGCCCTGGGGGGCAGGATGGGCGAAAGCGTCACTTCTCAATTTAGACCAGGGAATTTGTGTATGAAGTTCACAGGAGGATTGATTTCATGGGGGGGGGGGGGGGGGGTGCCAGCCATGTGTCTCAGGATAAAATATGAGTCAGGGAAGCCAATCAGGACAGAGACGCTCTTGCTATTCATTCATCACTGAGTCTGAGAATCAGCCCGTTCTCATTTAATGATGGCGTTTCTGTAATAATGTCTGGAGAAGAGTCCTGCAGGAAAAACTGGCTCAAAGTCGACTCTACTCTACTGTCTTCTTGTCCTCATTGTCCTCCCCAACACCAGCCACTCTCATGTCCTCCCTCACTACGTCCATGTCTCTTCTCCTGGGTCGTCCTCTAGTCCTGTTCTCTGGCAGTTCCATCCTCAGCATCCTTCTACCGATATAGTCCCCGTCTCTCTTCTGGACAAACCATCAAAGTCTGTCCGCTCTGACCTTGTCTCCAAAATGTCTAACCTTCACTGTCCCTCTTATTGTCTCATTTCCAATCCTGTCCAACCTGGTCACTCCCAAGGAGAACCTCAGCATCTTCATCTCCTCCACTTCTAGCTCCGCCTCCTGTCTTTTCCTCAGAGCCACTGTGATGATGATGATGAATATATTTATTAGATAGAATGTTAGAGTACAGGTACAGTCAAATAGTAGCATGTATTACAGTACAAATACAGTCAAACAGTAGAAGGGCATTAAACCTTCAAACAGAGGCGCAGGGAAGGAGCCCCCCATCGATGCTTCTTAGTTTGGACGCTGAGAAGGCGTTTGATCGGGTGGACACTGAGACATATGGGTTTCAACAATAATTTTATTAAGTGGGTTCAAACCTTTTATAAAAACCCAAAATCACGAGTGAGGGTAAATGGCTATTGCTCAAATTTCTTTCCACTGGGACGCGGTACTAGACAGGGGGAAGTTCTGTCTCCCTCATTATTTGCTCTGAGTATAGAACCATTAGCCGAAATGATTAGATCCAATCCTCTTATACAGGGAATAAGAGATAACACCAATGTCCAGCATAAACTGTCGCTTTTTGCTGATGATGTTTTATTGTCTCTGGAGAATCCTATCACTTCTGTCCCAGCCCTGATCCATAGTCTTAATGAATATAGCACAGTATCAGGTTATAAAATCAATACACTCAAATCAGAAGCATTAATGATCACTGGAAATTGGCCGTCACAGCTGGATAATCTTGTTTCATTCAGACACTCCGAAAAGGGGTTCAGATATCTTGGCGTAATTCTTACCCCTAAAATCAAACAGCTGTTTTCATCAAATTATGATAAATTATTGAAAGACATAAAAAATGATCTAAATAGATGGGATATACTTCCAATTTCTTTTTTTGGGAGAATTGCATGTATAAATATGAATATTCTTCCTAGATTATTATTTCTGTTCCAAAATCTTCATGTCTTTATACCAGAATCCTTTTTTAAGTTACTGGATAAATTGATGTTAAAATTTATTTGGCAGAACAAAAGACCAAGAATACGCCTGAAAATTTTAATGTCTTGAGCAAGGAAAATGGGGGCCTAAGATTACCTAATCTTAAACTGTATTATTGGGCAGCCCAAATAAAAGCAATAGCATCATGGATTATTTGTGACCCAGAAACACGGTGGGTGTCTATGGAGAAGAATTCATTGTCGGGGATTCCCCTTTCCAGTCTTCCATTTCTGAGCCCGCAATCTCAGAAAAAAATGAATATATCAAACTTATGGGTTAAACAAACATTACAGATATGGAACAAGACTCAAAAACAGCTGAAGGGGAAGGCTGTCTGATCCCGAGCGATGGCTATAAATAGAAACATTGAGTTTCTCCCTTCTTTATCAGATGGCGGATTTGGGAGACGGGCTGAGAGGGGGCTCATCACAGTGAATCAATTGTTTGAAGGAAATGTATTTAAAACTTTTGCCCAACTAGGAAGTACATTTAAACCGTCAAGTGATTTGTAGATGTACTTGCAGATAAGAGGTTATATCACAAAACAGTCTGACTGGGAAGATATTTTAAGAGAACCAACAAACATAGAGAAACATTTTATAAATCTGGTTGAAAAAGGAGGTGTAATGAAAAAACAAGTGTAACTGCAGCGCAGTTGCGTTACTTTTATTTTGAAGAGGGCTGTCTTATTTTGTAAGGCAAGGAGAGGTCCCGGTTCCAGAGTTAGCGGCAGAGAGGGGCTGAGCTGTGCCCTGCTCAGATGCAAGGCTGATAGCCCTCCGGTTTATTTTATATTACTACAATGAAGACTACCACCAGACGATAACTGCCCATGTATCGTATTGAAGCATGCCAAAGTGGTCAGTATTATTTCTGTTGTCAGCTGATTGTATTAGCACGAGTGTTATTAATTTATTTTCTTACAATAATGTTGCTTTTCTAATTTGTCTATTTTAGTTCTACGATGTACAACCAATAAAACATCTGTTAAAAGAACTGGAGTCATGAAAGCGATCTGTGGGCGGCACAACAAGTGTCATTGATTTACCAACAGCTGCTGATTGATACCATGGACAATACTCAACATATTAAACAACAATGGGAATTGGAGTTAAATGTCACATTAGACGATGTTTGGGAAAGTATCTGCTCTGGCTGTCACAGGGGGGTGGGTAGTCAGGTTTGGAAAGAATTTGATTGGAAGATGAAAATGAGATTTTTCACAACGCCTTTAAAATCTTTCCTCATCAAAAGTAGCACAAGCGACAAATGCTGGAGAAACTGGACCTGTGGGAGACAAACACACGTCTTTTGGGACTGTCCCATTATTCTTAACTTCTGGAAAAATGTTCAATTTACATTGAGAACAGTGTTTAAAATCAATCTTTCAATGGACCCTTTGGTTTTCTTATTGGACATTTTCCCAGACAGTTTCTCCCAGGATCAAACATTTACTAATGACTGCAAGGAAAACTACAACAATCTGCTGGATGAAACCGGAACCACCTACAGGAGCACAATGGTTACAAAAGATAAGACAAGTTTACTCTATGGAACGATTGACTGCACAATTACAGGTACAAACACCTGTCTGTGAAAGAAAATGGGATCTAATCAAGAACTTTCTCAATGTCACAAACCAGCCTTCACTTTAAGTTATTGCCATGGCAATTCATTGATGTTGTGTAAAGGGTGTAATCAGGTTGTTGTTTGAGCTCCCTCTAGTGTTGTGACTGTGGGTGTCACTAAATCTGTCTCTAAGCCTTCCATCATGCCAATCTAATTGTCTGTATTGTAGGATAGGCTTCAATAAGCATTGCTTCTGCCTATTCCTTTTTTGGTTGTAATGTATATTTAGTTTTGTTTAAGTTGTATTTATTAATTTTTTTGTCTTAATCTGACAACCAAAATAAAAAATCATCATCATCATCATGGCTGTCCTCACCACTGTCTTGTAGACCTTTCCCTTCATCCTCGCTGGTTGTAATCTAAACCATATTTAGATATGATTTACTCCTGTATGGTGACTCCACTAGCTAGCGCCATACTCTCTACATGGGTCAGGATTACCCCCCATCAGTATTTGTAACTGACCCAGATTCCGTTGTTCCGAACTGACCCGGAGACTTTGTCTCGTTGTGTAACATTTATGATGTAGGCCAGAACAAAATGAGCTTCCCTACTTGAATGAGCAGCAGCTTCCACTCTAAACCAAAACTAACATGGGAGAGGGCGGGACTTCCCCTCCTACTACTTTGTCCAGTCGACAAGTGCCCCTTTCAACCACGCGATGCTGCTCAGAATGTTCGCCTCAGGTTAGAAGCACAGTGTGAAAGCAGACCTTTCATAAATTATAACTGCAACAATGTTGGGACTTTCAGCTCCCCAACCGAACCGAGTCCTCTTGGGACAGTGTGAAAACGACCCTATACTCCTGTTGGAACAGGAAACAAAGGACTCAAACCACCAGACAAGAAGGTGTGGACATGACAAGGAAAGAGGTTGCCACTGCAGTCTGACCGGTCGGAAAGGGACACGAGGCTAGTGATATTCTGTCAGCTAACAGCCCAAATGATTTAATATCAAGCACTCAAAGAGCACAGACCTCCCCCAAGCAGCTCGTTCCCGTGCACATGGTGATCTGGATCAGCACCAGAAGGTTCTAGATTGTTCTCGGTATCTTTATACACCAACATGAAAAGTCAAAGTGAATCAGAGTTTATGTGAATTTTTAACTGATTCTTGAATCCATAAATGGGTTTCATGTTATGTTTGTTCCTGACCTCATCCTGGATCAGAACCAGGTGAAATCATAACAACAAACATCTGCCAATAATCAACCGTGAAATCGAGGACCAACTTTTGAAGCTCCATTGACTGAGATGCGAACGAACATTCCGAAGCGAACCATAATTCAAGATCTTTTCTGGATCATCGTCAAAAATTATTCATCTGTTCCTAGTAAGATTCCGAACATTTCCTGAAATTTTCATCCAGATCCGTCCAGAATTGTTTCAGTTAACGGACGGACAGACAGACGATGGCGGCGATGACATAACCCCCACCCCGCTCCACTTTGGGGGAGGTCATTAGAGATATTGTGTCCATGGACACAGAGGACATCATAACTGAAACCTTTATGAGATGCTCACCAGCAGGGACCAGATCTAGGATGTAGAAAATGTCACTGAATGGTGTCCACTGGTTGACATGTAGAAAGACCTGGACCTGGCCATGCAAGACAACAGCAGTGTGCTACTAGGGACATTAGCGTACTACTGGAGACATCAGCGTACTACTGGAGACATTAGCATACTACTGGAGACATCAGCGTACTACTGGAGACATTAGCATACTACTGGGGACATCAGCGTACTATTGGAGACATTAGCATACTACTGGGGACATTAGCGTACTACTGGAGACATCAGCGTACTACTGGAGACATTAGCATACTACTGGAGACATTAGCGTACTATTGGAGACATTAGCATACTACTGGGGACATCAGCGTACTACTGGAGACATCAGCGTACTACTGGAGACATTAGCATACTACTGGAGACATCAGCGTACTACTGGAGACATTAGCATACTACTGGGGACATCAGCGTACTATTGGAGACATTAGCATACTACTGGGGACATTAGCGTACTACTGGAGACATCAGCGTACTACTGGAGACATTAGCATACTACTGGAGACATTAGCGTACTATTGGAGACATTAGCGTACTATTGGAGACATTAGCATACTACTGGGGACATCAGCGTACTACTGGAGACATTAGCATACTACTGGAGACATTAGCATACTACTGGAGACATCACTGCATCAAAAACCAGATAGGATTCTGTAGTGACATGACTGCATTAAAAACCAGATAGGATTCTGTAGTGACATCACTGCATTAAAAACCAGATAGGATTCTGTAGTGACATCACTGCATTAAAAACCAGATAGGATTCTGTAGTGACATCACTGCATTAAAAACCAGATAGGAGTCTGTTTTTTAATGCAGTGAGACTGTTGCCTCGGCGACCCAGCCCAGGATAAGCGGGAGAAGATGGATGGTACGTTTTTCTTTTTGTGTTGCAGCTATAGTGAATCTCGTGCGTTTTGCAGCAGCTCTCGGTGGTGCAGGGGTTGCAGTGAAGGGGACGCGATTCAAGGCTCCATCCTTTCATCCCGCCACCATTGTCCCTGTCCCCAAGAAGCCAAGGATCACAGGACTTAATGACTACAGACCGGCGGCGCTGACCAGAGGCATAGGCGCCCTAGGCGGTCGCCTAGGGCGCCACTCCAAGCCTCGAAAATATATATATATATATAAATTAAAATAGAAAAAATAAATTAAAGAAAATAATAAACTAATAATAGTTATAATTTATAGCCCCGACAGGCGCCCTTTCCACATGCTCTGCCTTGAAAATAAAAAATGAATAAATACAGAAAAAATTTAAAACAACACCCCCCCCCCCTCGTTGTTTGTCATTCTTGGTATGACCTGAAACACAATGCCTTGACTGTCCAAGGAGAGGGGGGAGGGGGAGAATTATCAGTGCGCATCTCAGCTAGACCGTGACAGTGGCAGATGTGACGAAGTCAATTTTTGTAAAACAAATTTGAAAACAATTACCATCATGAAAATGTCATCCGAGCCCTCAGGCTCAGCCTTCAGGAGAAAAAGGAAAGAGGAGGCGGACAAAAAGTCGCAGTATAGAGGTATGTCATGACTTTTCTTTATTTTAATGCTACTAGTGTACTAGTGTAAATAGTGTGAAGGAAGAGCTGGAAAAGCCGTGTGAGAGCCTGAGCAGTGCCCTGAGCTGGAATGGGCAGTCCGACCTGGATGAACAGGAACTGGCACTGGAGCTGCACTCATTCCCAGATTTGCCAAAACCCAAAATGACCACCTTGGAACTTCTCAGTTTCATACAGGAGAAGAAACTGAAGGAGATTTATCCTAACATGGGTGGCCGTGAGAATTGCTCTCACTATTCCAGTGACAGTTGCTGCTGCAGAGAGGAGCTTCTCCAAACTAAAGCTTATAAAAACTTACCTGAGATCCACGATGTCACAAGAGCGTCTCAATGGACTTACTTTAATAAGCATAAATCATGAGCTTTCAGACAGGTATCATTTGGTGATACCATCGATGCCTTTGCTGCAAGGAAGTCCAGACGTGTAACATGTTAAATGTAAGCTATCATGGCAAAATTATTTGCTATGTATCTGTTTGGCATTGTTTGTGTGGAAGCTGTCAGGACTTTTAATTTCCTCTTAATCTGAACAGTAACCCTGTTTTATTTCTGTTTATTTATTTTATTTTATTTTATGATTTGTATTGTATAGCGTGTGCTAGTTGTTTTGAAGAATAATTAAACTTTTAAGGTCCGTCATATGGCTGTTGTTATTAATGTTTTATATATATTATGTTTGCCGTTATGGGGGGGGGGGGCAAAATCATAATCTCGCCTAGGGCACCAAAATGGCTAGGGCTCTGGCGCTGACATCTGAGTCTTTTGAGGTGGACCGGCTGGTGTCCTGGTGTAGCAGCAACAACCTGGAGCTGAACAGCCAGAAAACAGTGGAGATGATCGTGGACTTCAGGAAAGTCACAGCCCCACCGTCCCCCCTCGCCCTCACAGACTCCCCTACCCCCATCTCCATCGTGGACTCTTTCCGCTTCCTGGGCACCACCATCACCCGGGACCTCAAGTGGGAGCCGACCATCAGCTCCCTCATCAAGAAGGCTCAGCAGAGGATGTACTTCCTGAGGAAACTCAAGCTGCCGACCCAGATGTTGGTGCAGTTCTACACCTCCATCGTGGAGTCTGTCCTCACCTCCTCCATCACCGTGTGGTACGCTGGCGCCACCACCAGGGACAGACACAGAGTGCAGCGCATTGTACGTGCTGCGGAGAAGGTGATCGGCTGCAAGCTGCCATCGCTCCAGGATCTGTATGTCTCCAGGACTCGGAGGCGTGCAGGTCGGATCACAGCCGACCCTTCTCACCCTGGACACGGACTCTTTGACCCTCTCCCCTCAGGCAGGAGGCTACGGTCCATCCGGACCAGAACCTCCCGCCACAAGAACAGCTTCTTCCCCTCGGCTGTAAGACTCTGAACATTTCATAACTGATAACTTGCACTGTTCTATTTGCTCTGCGTGATTACGCTAGTTTTACTGCTGCTAATACACATCTGTGTATCCACTCCTGATGCTGCTGTTTTGTGATGTGTCTGTACTTGTATGCTTTTTGTATTTAGTCATTACTGTTAGATGTACCACGACCTCACCAAGAAGCATTCCTAGTCAGTGAACCCTCACTGACAATAAACGCCTTCTGATTCTGATTCTGATTCAACGCTAACATTGCGTCTGTGGTACTCTTCCTCGGCATAAAGCCATACTGCTGCTCACAAATAGACAACTACGTAATCATTTTAGTTGTAACTTCTAGCAACAGACACATTTCCAACCCTTGAACCCTCCAGGAAGGAACGCTTCAGCCCTCCCTCAGCTGGAGCTGTTGTGTAAATCTGACTCGTAGTGACGAACCAGGTGAAGCTCGCTCGGTCACGATGGCGAGCTTCACCTGGTTCGTCGAGCTTTCTGAACACCCTCATTCTGGTTTGGTATGGATGCACTTGTCAGCGTTGTAGGCAGCAGGAGATGTTTGAGCCTCCGTCAAAGAGCCACACCGGCGACAGAAACCAAGACTCATGAAGCTGAAACTTAACTTCACAGTCAGAGTCGATCATCGTGCTGCAGAACTGCAGGGTGGAGCTGCTCCCTGGAGATGGAAAAGGCAACGTCAGACACCACTTAGGGAAATGAGCCCCGTCCCACACAGAAGCCCCCCAAGCTGTAATATACGAGTCAAAGCTCCAGCTTCATTACACTTTGGCAGTCGCTGCAATGAAATGCAGAAAAGTAATGTGCACTGGCAGCTGCCAAAGGGGCATGAAATGATGCAGGCTGGGGGGGGGGGGGCTTTTCATTTCACTCAGCAGTTCCGCTTCAGATTTAGGGCTTATTCTCATCTTCCTGATAGGACGTTCTGTAGACACCCCCAAGTCTCTTACAGTGATCCTTAGGGCTTAGTCCTCGGCCCCCTAACTTCACCGAGAAACATTCCTCGTCTGTGAACCCTTATTGACAATGGCAATAAACTACTTCTGATTCTGATTCTGAAGCTAGCTCCAGCTAGAGTCGGTGATTACAGCTAGTCGAGGGGACCTGGTCTTCCTTTAAATCTGCATTTCTGTCTGTAATTGATAAGATAGCACCCATAACGGCTGTTCGGGTCAGAACCCGTACAGAACCTTGGATGAAGGGGGAAATATTGAATGCCATCAAGCTCAGAAACAAATGTTACTCTGAGTACAGAAAAACCAACAACGAGGAACTACTTGAAAAAAGCAGAAAACTGCGCAATGAGGTTAACAAAATGATAAAAGATGCCAAAAAGAATTTCTTAAATGAGAACATTGAGGCAAACAAAAGCAACCCCCAAAAACTGTGGGAGGCCCTAAAACAATTAGGCTGCAGCAACAGACTCCAAACAAAAACCAGTAATATCTGCATTAACTCAAGTGGTTCACTCCAGACCGACAGGTTGGTGGTAGCTAATTGTTTTAACAGCTTTTTCACCACTATTGCCCCCTGTTGGTCAGCAAACTCCCCCCGCATTCAGGTCTGTACGGTTCTGACCACATCCAAACTCACTATGAGAAGCTAGGTGCTAAAAAGGACACTTTCTCTTTCATACCTGTAAATACTGTTGATGTGCTAAAAAAACTAATTGCCCTTCAACCTAACAAGGCCACGGGCCATCGACCACATACCCACCCGGTTCCTCAGAGACGCAGCTGTCTCTATCGCCCCCGTGGTAACCCATCTGATAAATTTATCCATCAATCAGTGCCACGTCCCACAGGAATTCAAGACGGCGCGGGTTATCCCTCTGTATAAAAAAGGAAACAAATTAGAACCTGGCAACTACCGCCCTGTTTCCATCCTTTGCTCCATCTAAAAGGTTATGGAGAGAATAATCCAGGAGCAAATCAACCGCTACCTCGCCGAGCATAACCTGCTCTTTGAATTCCAATCGGGCTTCAGAACATCCCACTCCATTGACACCTGCCTCATATATCTGACCGACTACGTCAAGCGTGAAGTAGACTCGGGCAAGTACTGCGGCATGGTCATGCTGGACCTCCAGAAGGCCTTTGACACCGTTAACCATTCAATCCTATTGATTAAACTAGGGGCGATTGGTTTTGATAGCACATCAGTAAACTGGATGAAATCGTACCGTGAGGGACGAGAACAAATGGTGGACATAAACGGAACCTTGTCCTCGTCCCTCCCGGTGAGCTGTGGGGTTCCTCAAGGCGGTATTCTAGGACCGTTACTGCTCCTCCTATACATTAACGACATGAATGCTGCCTGTAACTGCAAATTGTTCCTGTTTGCTGATGACTCAGCACTCCTGATTTCGGGAGAGGACAAAGTGCAGGTTGAGGAGGCTCTCAGCTCTGAGGTCACCAGAATCCGTACTTGGCTTACGGATAACAAACTGTCACTACATCTTGGTAAAACAGAATCTATTCTTTTTGGGTTAAGACACTCTCTAAGTGAGATAAATGTTGATGATTTCAAGGTCACAATCGATAATACAGTAATCTCGAGCAAAGAAGAGATTACCTATTTGGGCTGTGTTCTTGACAAATACCTGTCTGGTGATAGTATGGCAACTAAGGTGATCAAAAAAGTCAATCAAAGAACAAGATTTTTGGGCAGAATGTCTGCTTTTGTCAACAAAAGTGCTCTCCGGACGCTTGCTGGAGCCCTCATTCAGCCCCTCTTTGACTATGCTAGCACCTCCTGGTATTCCAACATCAAAGTGTCCCTGAAAACCAGGCTCCAAACCTCCCAAAACAAACTGATTCGGCTACTCCCTCCTCCTGGTTCGATTCCCGGCTCCGGCATCTGTGTCCACTTCACCCGCATTGCCTGTGTGAATGTCGTGAGAGAGTGAATGTTGGTGGTGGTCAGGAGGGCCGATGGTGCAGGTTGGCAGCCTCGCTCCTGTCAGTCTGCCCCAGGGCGGCTGTGGCTGGTAGCGCACCACCACCAGGTATGGTGTGAATGAATAATGCACAATGTGAAGCGTCTTTGGGTGTCTAGAAAAGCGCTATATAAAATCAAGCATTATTATTACTATTATAACATGGGTAAATCATCTTTCTACAATACCGCCCCCTAAGGGTGGAACTGTTTGACTCCTGCCCTCAAAACATGCAACTTTGGCCTCCTACAAAACGGCCCTAAAAATACACCTTTCAGGGGGACAGAAACGGAGATAGTCATCACAACTCTCTCCAGATCAACCCCCCCACCCCCTTTTTTGTCCACCTACGTTGCACATATTAAGTGCCTTTGTAATTTAGTGTAATTTAGTGTAATTTATTGTCATTCATTGTCATTTTACATCTGTGGTGTAAATTTTTTTTTTTTTTTTTTTTTTTCTATTGTTATTTTGCATAAATTGAGTAATTTAATATTGGTTTTATTTTTATTTGTATTGCGAAAATTGTACTGTTAAATGTCGATGATTTATGTACTAAGGACTTTCAACGGAAACAAGACCGCAAGGGCTTTTTTGAAATGCTCCTCTTAGACAGGATGTTTGACTGTACTTGTACTGTAATACATGCTACTGTGTGACTGTACTTGTACTGTAATACACTCTACTGTGTGACTGTACTTGTACTGTAATACATTCTATCTAATAAACATATTCATTCATTCAAGGGCTGCAATTAGCTCCAGCTATAGTTGTTGTTTACAGCTAAAGGCTGAAGATAGCTCCTGCTAGCATTGATGTTTACAGCTAAAGGCTGCAGCCAGCTCCAGCTAGCGTCTGTGTTTACAGCTAAAGGCTGCAGCTAGCTCCAGCTAGCATCTGTGTTTACAGCTAAAGGCTGCAGCTAGCTCCAGCTAGTGTCTGTGTTTACAGCTAAAGGCTTCAGCTAGCTCCAGCTAGCATCTGTGTTTACAGCTAAAGGCTGAAGATATCTCCTGCTAGTGTCAGTGTTTACAGCTAAAGGCTGAAGATAGCTCCTGCTAGCGTTGGTGTTTACAGCTAAAGGCTGAAGATAGCTCCTGCTAGTGTCAGTGTTTACAGCTCAGCGAGAAAAAATCCTCGTCTGTTTGACAATGGCAATAAACTACTTCTGACTCTGATTCGAAAGGCGAATGCTAGCTCCAGCTAGCTTTAGCCTCCCATGTCACTGAACGCATTTGTCAACTTTTAGTTTTAAACATTCGTCACCCAGCTCCAGACGCTTCAGAGGTCGCTACTCAGCAACCCCCCCCATTATCTTAGGGTGCATTCCCACTGCGCCAAGAGGACTCGGTTCCTTTGGGAGCAAGTTCCTGCATTTATAATTCGTTGAAAGGTCTGCGTTCCCACTGTGATTTCTTCACGGAACAAACTTTCGGAGCAGCGTCGCGTGGCTGAAAAGGGCGCTCGCCGATTGGACAAAGTAGACGGGGAAGTCCCGCCCTCTCCCGTGTTGTTTTTTTTGAGTGCGCAGTTGCGGCTGGAGGGAAGCTTACTTTGCTCTGGCCTAAATCATAAATGTTACACAACGCTAGTCGTTTTTAACAAACACAAAGTCTCCGGATCAGTTCAGAACAACGGAATGAGAAACTATCGCTGCTGAACAGCTGATTCTCCGCTCTGCGCTGGACTGTTAAAGCACCGTGGAGCTGCAGGGAGAAGTCGTATCAGTTACCGGTGATACGTAGCTGGTTCTGAAAAAAATATTAAAGAATTATAACGCATATTTAGTTAATTAAATCTACACACAGCGGTACATATTTCACCACTTTTATTTTTTTTGGAGCAGCTTGGAGTGCTCGCTGTACTTCCTCTACCGGAGACGCACCGCGTAGAGCGTCACTACGTCACTACGTACGTTGCTCCGTCCTTTGCTCCGCCGTTCCCACTGGCCCAAACAGAGCGGATTATCCGAGTAAAGGAACTCTGGTCCGTTTAAAAGGGAGCAAACTGCGGCAGTGGGAACACACCCTTAGTGGCTTCAGTATTGATCTGATTGATTCCCCGCACCACCACATCGCTGTTTACTTCACCAACAATCAGCATCCTCGCTAACTGTTGACGACTGACACAGTGTCTGTCTGTAGATAAGGGGGGGGCTCGATGAGTGCTTTTCAAGTTAATTTTTTTCTACTTATTGATCTTGACGAGTTGATCGGGTATTGCCTTCAGTTGATGATTGTATACCATGTTGTTGTTTTCTTTTTTTCAGTCTAGTTCTGTAAACATGTGACCTGTGGACCTGCATTCTGTAACATCTGTGCGTCTGAAGGGACTTTGTGTAGTCATGGCAACAACAACAAATATTCTGACCTCACAAACATCTGTCCTACCTCTGGGTGCTTAACCCCCCTGCGCGCATCACTGGTGAACGGAGGCGGAGGACATTTCAGGGACGGGACTGTCTGACCCGGTTCTGGGTGTCCAGTAACCATGGCTACTGTTCTGAGGTTCCGAGCCCAGCACGGCTCAGCTGGGCTGGACTTCATCCCGCCCTGCCATGCATGAAGCTGCGTAGCCTCGGAACCAGCCTCGGAACCAGCGCTCCAATCTTACCTTGCTGCGCCGCTGAGCGAACCGAACCGACGACCTGCGGACTCGATCCTCGCGTTCCTCGCTCTGCTGCTACCGAACCGCGGCTCGTCGGAACCAAACGTGTCCGAAGGAGAACCGCCTTGTCCGGCTGTCAGAGACCGAATGGTGGGGGTGCGTCCTCCCAGCAGCGCAGGACAGCGGGCAGTGACGGCGGGGGGTGGGGCAATAAATGCCGCCTGGAAACACAGGGCTCCGCTGCTCTCGCGAGAGCACAGCTGTTCGCGTCTCCTGTCAACCCGTTGGAAGACGGCCGTGGAGCGGGAGTGGGTGGAGCCAGACGCGTATTTCCTGGCTCGCGGTTTGTCAGTGACGCGAAGGTGATTCAAAAGGGGCGGATCAGAAACGCTTTTATTCCTCTGCAGCCACGCCCTCTCGAGATTAACCCCTTAAACGCAGTATTTGTCACTCCAGTCATTGTGAAATGCTGGTTCTGCAAAGTTTTTGGCACGGGGAGGTACACGAACCCAGTCAGAACCCAGTCAGAACCAGGTCAGAACCAAGCCAGAACACAGCAAGAACCCAGTCAGAACAAGGTCAGAACCAGGTCAGAATACAGTCAGAACAAGGTCAGAACACAGCCAGAACCCAGTCAGAACCAGGTCAGAACCAAGCCAGAACACAGCCATAATCCAGTCAGAACCAGGTCAGATCCCAGTCAGAACAAGGTCAGAACACAGCCAGAACACAGTCAGAACCAGGTCAGAACCAAGCCAGAACACGGTCAGAACACAGTCAGAACCCAGTCAGAACCAGGTCAGATCATTTTCAGAACAAGGCCAGAACAAGGTCAGAACAGTCAGAACACAGTCAGAACAGTCAGAACCAAGCCAGAACACGGTCAGAACACAGTCAGAACCAAGCCAGAACCCAGTCAGAACAAGGCCAGAACACAGCCAGAACAAGGTCAGAACACAGCCAGAACCCAGTCAGAACCAGGTCAGAACCAAGCCAGAACAAGGTCAGAACACAGCCAGAACAAAGTCAGAACCAGGTCAGAACACAGTCAGAACACAGCCAGAACCCAGTCAGAACCAGGTCAGAACCAAGCCAGAACACAGTCAGAACCCAGTCAGAACCAGGTCAGATTCCAGTCAGAACAAGGTCAGAACCCAGTCAGAACCAAGCCAGAACAAGGTCAGAACAAGGTCAGAACACAGTCAGAACAAGGTCAGAACAAGGTCAGAACAGTCAGAACACGGTCGGAACAAGGTCAGAACAAGGCCAGAACAAGGTCAGAACAGTCAGAACAAGGTCAGAACCAGTCAGAACAAGGTCAGAACACAGCCAGAACCAAGCCAGAACATGGTCAGAACACAGTCAGAACCCAGTCAGAACCAGGTCAGAACATGGTCAGAACACAGTCAAAACAAGGTCAGAACCAGGTCAGAAAACAGTCAGAACAAGGTCAGAACCCAGTCAGAGCCCAGTCAGAACCAGGTCAGAACACAGTCAAAACACAGTCAGAACAAGGTCAGAACAAGGTCAGCACACAGCCAGAACCCAGTCAGAACAGGGTCAGAACACAGTCAGAACACAGTCAGAACAAGGTCAGAACAGTCAGAACACGGTCGGAACAAGGTCAGAACAAGGCCAGAACAAGGTCAGAACAGTCAGAACACAGTTGGAACAAGGTCAGAACGGCCCGAACAAGGTCAGAACAGTCAGAACACAGTCGGAACAAGGTCAGAACACAGTCAGAACACAGTCAGAACAAGGTCAGAACCAGTCAGAACAAGGTCAGAACACAGCCAGAACCAAGCCAGAACATGGTCAGAACACAGTCAGAACCCAGTCAGAACCAGGTCAGAACATGGTCAGAAGACAGTCAGAACAATGTCAAAACAAGGTCAGAACCAGGTCAGAAAACAGTCAGAACAAGGTCAGAACCCAGTCAGAGCCCAGTCAGAACCAGGTCAGAACACAGTCAAAACACAGTCAGAACAAGGTCAGCACACAGCCAGAACCCAGTCAGAACAGGGTCAGAACACAGTCAGAACAATGTCAGAACAAGGTCAGAACACAGTCAGAACAAGGTCAGAACACAGTCAGAACCTGGTCAGAACACAGTCAGAACATGGTCAGAACCCAGTCAAAACCCAGTCAGAACAAGGCCAGAACAAGGTCAGAACACAGCCAGAATAAAGTCAAAACCAGGTCAGAACACAGTCAGAACACAGTCAGAACCCAGTCAGAACCAGGTCAGAACCAAGCCAGAACACAGCCAGAACCCAGTCAGAACCAGGTCAGATCCCAGTCAGAACAAGGTCAGAACAAGGTCAGAACACAGCCAGAACAAAGTCAGAACCAGGACAGAACACAGTCAGAACACAGCCAGAACCCAGTCAGAACCAGGTCAGAACCAAGCCAGAACACAGTCAGAACACAGTCAGAACCAGGTCAGATCCCAGTCAGAACAAGGTCAGAACAAGGTCAGAACCCAGTCAGAACCAAGCCAGAACAAGGTCAGAACAAGGTCAGAACACAGTCAGAACAAGGTCAGAACAAGGTCAGAACAGTCAGAACACAGTCGGAACAAGGTCAGAACAAGGCCAGAACAGTCAGAACACAGTCGGAACAAGGTCAGAACACAGTCAGAACACAGCCAGAACAAGGTCAGAACCAGTCAGAACAAGGTCAGAACACAGCAAGAACCAAGCCAGAACACGGTCAGAACACAGTCAGAACACAGTCAGAACCAGGTCAGAACAACATGGTCAGAACACAGTCAGAACAATGTCAAAACAAGGTCAGAACCAGGTCAGAAAACAGTCAGAACAAGGTCAGAACCCAGTCAGAGCCCAGTCAGAACCAGGTCAGAACACAGTCAAAACACAGTCAGAACAAGGTCAGAACAAGGTCAGCACACAGCCAGAACCCAGTCAGAACAGGGTCAGAACACAGTCAGAACAATGTCAGAACAATGTCAGAACAAGGTCAGAACACAGTCAGAACAAGGTCAGAACACAGTCAGAACCTGGTCAGAACACAGTCAGAACATGGTCAGAACCTGGTCAGAACACAGTCAGAACATGGTCAGAACCCAGTCAGAACCCAGTCAGAACAAGGTCAGAACACAGCCAGAACAAAGTCAAAACCAGGTCAGAACACAGTCAGAACACAGCCAAAACCCAGTCAGAACCAGGTCAGAACCAAGCCAGAACACAGCCAGAACCCAGTCAGAACCAGGTCAGATCCCAGTCAGAACAAGGTCAGAACCCAGTCAGAACCCAGTCAGAACCAAGCCAGAACCCAGTCAGAACAAGGCAAGAACAAGGTCAGAACAAGGTCAGAACAAGGTCAGAACAGTCAGAACACAGCCAGAACCCAGTCAGAACCAGGTCAGAACATGGTCAGAACACAGTCAGAACAATGTCAAAACAAGGTCAGAACCAGGTCAGAAAACAGTCAGAACAAGATCAGAACCCAGTCAGAGCCCAGTCAGAACCAGGTCAGAACACAGTCAGAACAAGGTCAGCACACAGGCAGAACCTGGTCAGAACAGGGTCAGAACACAGTCAGAACACAGTCAGAACACAGTCAGAACAATGTCAGAACAAGGTCAGAACCCAGTCAGAACCCAGTCAGAACAAGGTCAGAACACAGTCAGAACCTGGTCAGAACACAGTCAGAACAAGGTCAGAACCCAGTCAGAACAAGGCCAGAACAAGGTTAGAACACAGCCAGAACAAGGTCAGATCACAGCCAGAACCCAGTCAGAACCAGGTCAGAACCAAGCCAGAACCCAGTCAGAACAAGGCCAGAACAAGGTCAGAACAAGGTCAGTACACAGCCAGAACCCAGCCAGAAGCCAGTCAGAACCAGGTCAGAACACAGCCAGAACAAGGTCAGAACCAGGTCAGAACACAGTCAGAACACAGCCAGAACCCAGTCAGAACCAGGTCAGAACCAAGCCAGAACACAGCCAGAACCCAGTCAGAACAAGGTCAAATCCCAGTCAGAACCAAGCCAGAACCCAGTCAGAACAATGCCAGAACAAGGTCAGAACACAGTCAGAACCCAGTCAGAACAAGGCCACAACCCAGTCAGAACCAGGTCAGAACCCAGTCAGAACAAGGCCAGAACAAGGTCAGAACAAGGTCAGTACACAGCCAGAACCCAGCCAGAAGCCAGTCAGAACCAGGTCAGAACACAGCCAGAACAAGGTCAGAACCAGGTCAGAACACAGTCAGAACACAGCCAGAACCCAGTCAGAACCAGGTCAGAACCAAGCCAGAACACAGCCAGAACCCAGTCAGAACAAGGTCAGAACCCAGTCAGAACCAAGCCAGAACCCAGTCAGAACAATGCCAGAACAAGGTGAGAACACAGTCAGAACACGGTCAGAACCCAGTCAGAACAAGGCCAGAACAAGGTCAGAACAGTCAGAACAAGGTCAGAACACAGTCAGAACACAGTCAGAACACAGTCAGTACAAGGTCAGAACCAGTCAGAACAAGGTCAGAACACAGCCAGAACCAAGCCAGAACACGGTCAGAACACAGTCAGAACCCAGTCAGAACCAGGTCAGAACATGGTCAGAACACAGTCAGAACAATGTCAAAACAAGGTCAGAACAAGGTCAGAACACAGCCAGAACCCAGTCAGAACCAGGTAGGAACCAAGCCAGAACACAGCCAGAACCCAGTCAGAACAAGGTCAGAACCAGGTCAGAGCCCAGTCAGAACCAGGTCAGAACCCAGTCAGAACCCAGTCAGAACCCAGTCAGAACCAAGCCAGAACAAGGTCAGAACAAGGTCAGAACACAGTCAGAACAAGGTCAGAACAGTCAGAACACAGTCGGAACAAGGTCAGAACACAGTCAGAACCAGGTCAGAGCCCAGTCAGAACCAGGTCAGAACACAGTCAGAACACAGTCAGAACAAGGTCAGAACACAGTCAGAACCTGGTCAGAACACAGTCAGAACAAGGTCAGAACACAGTCAGAACAAGGCCAGAACAAGGTCAGAACCAAGCCAGAACCCAGTCAGAACCAAGCCAGAACCCAGTCAGAACATGGTCAGAACCCAGTCAAAACAAGGTCAGAACAAGGTCAGAACAAGGTCAGAACACAGTCAGAACAAGGCCAGAACAAGGTCAGAACCAAGCCAGAACCCAGTCAGAACCAAGCCAGAACCCAGTCAGAACATGGTCAGAACCCAGTCAAAACAAGGTCAGAACAGTCAGAACAAGGTCAGAACAAGGTCGGAACACAACCAGAACCAGGTCAGAACCAAGCCAGAACACGGTCAGAACACAGTCAGAACCCAGTCAGAACCAGGTCAGAACACAGTCAGAACAAGGTCAGAACAAGGTCAGAACCAGGTCAGAACACAGCCAGAACAAGGTCAGAACCAGGTGAGAACACAGTCAGAAAAAGGTCAGAACAAGGTCAGAACACAGCCAGAACCCAGTCAGAACCAGGTCAGAACACAGCCAGAACAAGGTCAGAACAAGATCAGAACCAGGTCAGAATACAGTCAGAACAAGGTCAGAACCCAGTCAGAACCCAGTCAGAACCAAGCCAGAACAAGGCCAGAACAAGTTCAGAACAAGGTCAGAACACAGTCAGAACACAGTCAGAACCCAGTCAGAACAAGGTCAGGACAAGCTCAGAACACAGCCAGAACCCAGTCAGAACCAGGTCAGAACCAAGCCAGAACACAGTGAGGACCCAGTCAGAACAAGGTCAGAACAAGGTCAGTACACAGCCAGAACCCAGTCAGAACCAGGTCAGAACAAGGTCAGAACAAGGTCAGAACACAGCCAGAAGCCAGTCAGAACCAGGTCAGAACACAGTGAGAACACAGCCAGAACCCAGTCAGAACAAGGTCAGAACCAAGCCAGAACACAGCCAGAACCCAGTCAGAACCAGGTCAGATCCCAGTCAGAACAAGGTCAGAACCCAGTCAGAACCAAGCCAGAACCCAGTCAGAACAAGGTCAGAACAAGGTCAGAACACAGTCAGAACAAGGCCAGAACAAGGTCAGAACCAAGCCAGAACCCAGTCAGAACCAAGCCAGAACCCAGTCAGAACATGGTCAGAACCCAGTCAAAACAAGGTCAGAACAGTCAGAACAAGGTCAGAACAAGGTCAGAACACAACCAGAACCAGGTCAGAACCAAGCCAGAACACGGTCAGAACACAGTCAGAACCCAGTCAGAACCAGGTCAGAACACAGTCAGAACAAGGTCAGAACAAGGTCAGAACCAGGTCAGAACACAGCCAGAACAAGGTCAGAACCAGGTGAGAACACAGTCAGAAAAAGGTCAGAACAAGGTCAGAACACAGCCAGAACCCAGTAAGAACCAGGTCAGAACACAGCCAGAACAAGGTCAGAACAAGATCAGAACCAGGTCAGAATACAGTCAGAACAAGGTCAGAACCCAGTCAGAACCCAGTCAGAACCAAGCCAGAACAAGGCCAGAACAAGTTCAGAACAAGGTCAGAACACAGTCAGAACACAGTCAGAACCCAGTCAGAACAAGGTCAGGACAAGCTCAGAACACAGCCAGAACCCAGTCAGAACCAGGTCAGAACCAAGCCAGAACACAGCGAGGACCCAGTCAGAACAAGGTCAGAACAAGGTCAGTACACAGCCAGAACCCAGTCAGAACCAGGTCAGAACAGTCAGAACAAGGTCAGAACAAGGTCAGAACACAGCCAGAAGCCAGTCAGAACCAGGTCAGAACACAGTGAGAACACAGCCAGAACCCAGTCAGAACAAGGTCAGAACCAAGCCAGAACACAGCCAGAACCCAGTCAGAACCAGGTCAGATCCCAGTCAGAACAAGGTCAGAACCCAGTCAGAACCCAGTCAGAACCAAGCCAGAACCCAGTCAGAACAAGGTCAGAACAAGGTCAGAACAAGGCCAGAACACAGTCAGAACACGGTCAGAACACAGTCAGAACCTGGTCAGAACCTGGTCAGAACCCAGTCAGAACCCAGTCAGAACCAGGTCAGAACCAAGCCAGAACCCAGCGAGAACCCAGTCAGAACAAGGTCAGAACACAGCCAGAACCCCGTCAGAACCAGGTCAGAACACAGCCAGAACAAGGTCAGAACAAGGTCAGAACACAGCCAGAAGCCAGTCAGAACCAGGTCAGAACACAGTGAGAACACAGCCAGAACCCAGTCAGAACCAGGTCAGAACCAAGCCAGAACACAGCCAGAAGCCAGTCAGAACCAGGTCAGAACACAGCCAGAACAAGGTCAGAACCAGGTCAGAACACAGTCAGAACACAGCCAGAACCCAGTCAGAACCAGGTCAGAACCAAGCCAGAACACAGCCAGAACCCAGTCAGAACAAGGTCAGATCCCAGTCAGAACCAAGCCAGAACCCAGTCAGAACCAAGCCAGAACCCAGTCAGAACAATGCCAGAACAAGGTCAGAACACAGTCAGAACCCAGTCAGAACAAGGCCAGAACCCAGTCAGAACCAGGTCAGAACCAAGCCAGAACCCAGTCAGAACAAGGCCAGAACAAGGTCAGAACAAGGTCAGTACACAACCAGAACCCAGCCAGAAGCCAGTCAGAACCAGGTCAGAACACAGTCAGAACACAGCCAGAACCCAGTCAGAACCAGGTCAGAACCAAGCCAGAACACAGCCAGAACCCAGTCAGAACAAGGTCAGAACCCAGTCAGAACCAAGCCAGAACCCAGTCAGAACAATGCCAGAACAAGGTGAGAACACAGTCAGAACACGGTCAGAACCCAGTCAGAACAAGGCCAGAACCCAGTCAGAACAAGGCCAGAACAAGGTCAGAACAGTCAGTACAAGGTCAGAACCAGTCAGAACAAGGTCAGAACACAGCCAGAACCAAGCCAGAACACGGTCAGAACACAGTCAGAACCCAGTCAGAACCAGGTCAGAACATGGTCAAAACACAGTCAGAACAATGTCAAAACAAGGTCAGAACAAGGTCAGAACACAGCCAGAACCCAGTCAGAACCAGGTAGGAACCAAGCCAGAACACAGCCAGAACCCAGTCAGAACAAGGTCAGAACCAGGTCAGAGCCCAGTCAGAACCAGGTCAGAACCCAGTCAGAACCCAGTCAGAACCCAGTCAGAACCAAGCCAGAACAAGGTCAGAACAAGGTCAGAACACAGTCAGAACAAGGTCAGAACAGTCAGAACACAGTCAGAACAAGGTCAGAACACAGTCAGAACCTGGTCAGAACACAGTCAGAACAAGGTCAGAACACAGTCAGAACAAGGCCAGAACAAGGTCAGAACCAAGCCAGAACCCAGTCAGAACAAGGCCAGAACACAGCCAGAACAAGGTCAGAACACAGCAAGAACAAGGTCAGAACCCAGTCAGAACCAGGTCAGATCCCTTTCAGTACACGGTCAGAACCAAGCCAGAACCCAGTCAGAACATGGTCAGAACCCAGTCAGAACAGTCAGAACAAGGTCAGAACAAGGTCAGAACACAACCAGAACCAGGTCAGAACCAAGCCAGAACACGGTCAGAACACAGTCAGAACACAGTCAGAACCAGGTCAGAACACAGTCAGAACAAGGTCAGAACAAGGTCAGAACCAGGTCAGAACACAGCCAGAACAAGGTCAGAACCAGGTGAGAACACAGTCAGAAAAAGGTCAGAACAAGGTCAGAACACAGCCAGAACCCAGTCAGAACCAGGTCAGAACACAGCCAGAACAAGGTCCGAACAAGATCAGAACCAGGTCAGAATACAGTCAGAACAAGGTCAGAACCCAGTCAGAACCCAGTCAGAACCAGGTCAGATCCCAGTCAGAACAAGGTCAGAACCCAGTCAGAACCCAGTCAGAACCAAGCCAGAACAAGGTCAGAACACAGTCAGAACACAGTCAGAACCCAGTCAGAACAAGGTCAGGACAAGCTCAGAACAAGGTCAGAACACAGCCAGAACCCAGTCAGAACCAGGTCAGAACCAAGCCAGAACACAGCGAGGACCCAGTCAGAACAAGGTCAGAAACAGTCAGAACAAGGTCAGAACACAGCCAGAACCAGGTCAGAACACAGCCAGAACCAGGTCAGAACAAGGTCAGAACAAGGTCAGTACACAGCCAGAACCCAGTCAGAACCAGGTCAGAACAGTCAGAACAAGGTCAGAACAAGGTCAGAACACAGCCAGAAGCCAGTCAGAACCAGGTCAGAACACAGTGTGAACACAGCCAGAACCCAGTCAGAACCAGGTCAGAACCAAGCCAGAACACAGCCAGAACCCAGTCAGAACCAGGTCAGATCCCAGTCAGAACAAGGTCAGAACCCAGTCAGAACCCAGTCAGAACCAAGCCAGAACCCAGTCAGAACAAGGTCAGAACAAGGTCAGAACAAGGCCAGAACACAGCCAGAACCCAGTCAGAACCAGGTCAGAACACAGCCAGAACAAGGTCAGAACAAGATCAGAACCAGGTCAGAATACAGTCAGAACAAGGTCAGAACCCAGTCAGAACCAGGTCAGATCCCAGTCAGAACAAGGTCAGAACCCAGTCAGAACCCAGTCAGAACCAGGTCAGATCCCAGTCAGAACAAGGTCAGAACCCAGTCAGAACCCAGTCAGAACCAAGCCAGAACAAGGTCAGAACACAGTCAGAACACAGTCAGAACCCAGTCAGAACAAGGTCAGGACAAGCTCAGAACAAGGTCAGAACACAGCCAGAACCCAGTCAGAACCAGGTCAGAACCAAGCCAGAACACAGCGAGGACCCAGTCAGAACAAGGTCAGAAACAGTCAGAACAAGGTCAGAACACAGCCAGAACCAGGTCAGAACACAGCCAGAACCAGGTCAGAACAAGGTCAGAACAAGGTCAGTACACAGCCAGAACCCAGTCAGAACCAGGTCAGAACAGTCAGAACAAGGTCAGAACAAGGTCAGAACACAGCCAGAAGCCAGTCAGAACCAGGTCAGAACACAGTGTGAACACAGCCAGAACCCAGTCAGAACCAGGTCAGAACCAAGCCAGAACACAGCCAGAACCCAGTCAGAACCAGGTCAGATCCCAGTCAGAACAAGGTCAGAACCCAGTCAGAACCCAGTCAGAACCAAGCCAGAACCCAGTCAGAACAAGGTCAGAACAAGGTCAGAACAAGGCCAGAACACAGTCAGAACACGGTCAGAACACAGTCAGAACCTGGTCAGAACCTGGTCAGAACCCAGTCAGAACTCAGTCAGAACCAGGTCAGAACCAAGCCAGAACCCAGCGAGAACCCAGTCAGAACAAGGTCAGAAACAGTCAGAACAAGGTCAGAACACAGCCAGAACCCCGTCAGAACCAGGTCAGAACACAGCCAGAACCAGGTCAGAACAAGGTCAGTACACAACCAGAACCCAGTCAGAACCAGGTCAGAACCAGGTCAGAACACAGTCAGAACAAGGTCAGAACAAGGTCAGAACACAGCCAGAAGCCAGTCAGAACCAGGTCAGAACACAGTGAGAACACAGCCAGAACCCAGTCAGAACCAGGTCAGAACCAAGCCAGAACACAGCCAGAACCCAGTCAGAACCAGGTCAGATCCCAGTCAGAACCCAGTCAGAACCAAGCCAGAACACAGTCAGAACACGGTCAGAACACAGTCAGAACCTGGTCAGAACCTGGTCAGAACCTGGTCAGAACCCAGTCAGAACCAGATCACCCTGTAGATGTCGGCGGCAGTGGCTCGGGTTGGGCCCTGGGCTGCGGGGAAGCGGAGAAGTCCACCGCTTCCCCGGTTCGAGTCCCAGCTCTGGCGGAATGTGGAGTGTGGGCTGGAGAGGGGCCAGTCTGCCTCCAAAGCACTGCCGAGGTGCCCTTGAGCAAGGCCATCCCGGCTAACGGCTCCAGGTGCGCCTTCACGCTACTCCCTCTCTGTGTGCTAGGGCCCTGATGCACGTATTAGTGTGTGGTTGTTTCAAGGGGCCCGTTGTTCTAGGGTGAAAACGCGATTCCATTGTGTGTCGGACAGATAATATTAATAAAGTATTTCGTTTCATGGAGACACCAATCCTTCACTGACCAAACCGCCATCCTTAGGTGGTGCAAGTCCACCTGAGGCCTTTCTGAGGCTTCGCTCCAGGTGAATGACATGCTCAATGGTTCAGGTGTGAATGCGATGGAGATGGCGACTTATCTAGGGTGCAGCCCGCCTCTCGCCATAGCGAGCTGGAATTGGATCCACCCTTACCTGAGACGAGCATCTGAAGACCATTACGATCGTCTCGTTTTCGAGAACATGAATGAATTAAAAATGTCCATCCACTGATAACTGCTGCTGGAACCACCCCTCGCCAGAGAGTGAAAGGAGAGCGACAGGTTGGATGTCGATGGGCGTCGAGTGGAGAACGACAGGTTGGATGTCGATGGGCGTCGAGTGGAGAACGACAGGTTGGATGTCGATGGGCGTTGAGTGGAGAACGACAGGTTGGATGTCGATGGGCGTTGAGTGGAGAACGACAGGTTGGATGTCGATGGGCGTCGAGTGGAGAACAACAGGTTGGATGTCGATGGGCGTCGAGTGGAGAACGACAGGTTGGATGTCGATGGGCATCGAGTGGAGAACGACAGGTTAGATGTCGATGGGCGTCGAGTGGAGAACGACAGGTTGGATGTCGATGGGCGTCGAGTGGAGAACGACAGGTTGGATGTCGATGTGCGTCGGGTGGAGAACGACAGGTTGGATGTCGAAGGGCGTTGAGTGGAGAACGACGGGTTGGATGTCGATGGGCGTCGAGTGGAGAACGACAGGTTGGATGTCGATGAGCGTCGAGTGGAGAGCGACAGGTTGTACGTCAATGGGCAGCCAGTGGAGAACGACAGGTTGGATGTCGATGGGCACCCAGTGGTCAGACACGGAACCAGTCATACTGGGACTGGTTCAATGTTCTGTTCAATGTACTTTTAGAATGTTGTTTTCAAAAAATATTCGGCTAAATTATTGCATTTATTGAAAACTGAATATAGAAATATGAGGATAATACATAAATGAGTATGAGTAGCTGTCCGGGGGACTGACCCCAACCCCAACCCAAGATCCAGAACTTCTTTCCCCATTTGCACCCGTCGGTCTTAAGTCTGAAATGTGGCCCTGAAAATAGCTCAAGCTAATACGACACACACACACACCCTTTTTGGCCATGACAACTGTTGGCTTTTATTGGCACTGAAAATAACTGTGCCACAGATGAACAAAACACAATGTGTGTGTGAGTCTGTGTGTGAGTGTGTGTGTGCGTGTGTGTGTATGTGTGTGTGTGAGTGTGTGTCTCAGGATGAATTCTCAGATAACCACAACAAACATCAAACAGTTACATCACATCATCTTCAGCTGGATACCAGATCGGGGGTGGGGGGGTCTGCAGACACCTCGTGCAGCGACAGTCGTGATTGGAGCAGACCTCAATGGGCGTGTTGGTGAAGGAAATAGAGGAGACAAAGAAGTGATGGACCAGTTTGGTATTCAGGACAGGAACCTAGAAGGACAGATGGTGGTGGACTTTGGTATTCAGGACAGGAACCTAGAAGGACAGATGTGGTGGACTTTGGTATTCAGGACAGGACCCTAGAAGGACAGATGTGGTGGACTTTGGTATTCAGGACAGGACCCTAGAAGGACAGATGTGGTGGACTTTGGTGTTCAGGACAGGACCCTAGAAGGAAAGATGGTGGTGGACTTCGGTGTTCAGGACAGGACCCTAGAAGGACAGATGTGGTGGACTTTGGTGTTCAGGACAAGACCCTAGAAGGACAGATGCTGGTGGACTTTGTTGTTCAGGACAGGACCCTAGAAGGACAGATGGTGGTGGACTTTGTTGTTCAGGACAGGACCCTAGAAGGACAGATGGTGGTGGACTTTGGTGTTCAGGACAGGAACCTAGAAGGACAGATGCTGGTGGACTTTGTTGTTCAGGACAGGAACCTAGAAGGACAGATG
Source organism: Brachionichthys hirsutus (assembly GCF_040956055.1). Lineage (NCBI taxonomy): Eukaryota > Metazoa > Chordata > Actinopteri > Lophiiformes > Brachionichthyidae > Brachionichthys > Brachionichthys hirsutus. The sequence continues at coordinate 7,983,473 of NC_090919.1, read as the reverse complement.
GTGGTGGACTTTGGTGTTCAGGACAGGACCCTAGAAGGACAGATGCTGGTGGACTTTGGTGTTCAGGACAGGAACCTAGAAGGACAGATGCTGGTGGACTTTGTTGTTCAGGACAGGAACCTAGAAGGACAGATGGTGGTGGACTTTGGTGTTCAGGACAGGAACCTAGAAGGACAGATGCTGGTTGACTTTACCAAAAGGAGGGACATGGCAGTAGTTAACACTTACTTCCAGAAGAGACTAGAACATAGGGTGACCTACAAGAGTGGAGGGAGGAGCACCAGGTGGGCGACATCTTGTAGGCGGAGCAGCAGGTGTGTTAATAGTGTTCAGGGAAGATTCTGTGAAAGTTACTAACACTACAAGTATCTGTTTTAGTACGACAGTCTCCTGGAGGGGCGTGGCTGTCAGAGTGACGCCGTTCCCCTATGCAGATGACTACTACTACTACTGCTACCACCACTTCTACTACTACTACTACAATTACTACTACAACTACCACTACTACTACTGCTACTACTGCTGCTACCACTACTACTACTACAACTACTACTACTGCTACTACTACTACTGCTGCTACCACTACTACTACTACAACTACTACTACTACTACCACTACTACTACTACTACAACTATCACTACTATTACTGCTACTACCACTGCTACTACTGCTGCTACTACTATACTACTGCTACTACTACTACTACTGCTATCACTACTACTACTACAACTACTACCACTACTACTACTACTACTGTGACTCCTTCTAGTACTACTACTGGCACTGCTACTGCTGCTACGACTAGTGCTACTACTACTATTACTGCAGCCGCTACTACGTCATGTCAGGGCAAAAAAAAATATTATTATGGCCACGCCCCCAGACACACAGGAAGGCGGCCATATTGGATTGAAACTTAAAAACTGCTGAGTCAGCATTAATGCTGACGGTGCACTTGAACGAACTCCTCCTAGTGCGTTTCACGAAATGAGCTGAAATTCAGTGTACACCATCTAGAGACTTGGGGCATCAAAGGTTATCCAAATTATTTTTATATACAGTCGTCCCTCGATATAATGCGGTTCATTTTCCACGACTTCGCGGAGTTTTTTAGTGCAATTTCAGATTTTTTTTTTGCACTTGAACGCGCCTTGAAACGGCGCAAGGACGAAGGGGCGCGGTCGGAGGAACTGTGAAATACACGCGAGTTGCTATTAATAACTTCTTATGTGTTCAACCTCGTAGGTTGATCATTAAAATTAAATTCGTTATTTCTAAAAGCTATCATGTTTATTTGTTAAGCGTTTGTTTTATAGCGCTCTTATTCTCTGTGTAAAAAGAGGCTTTTATTTTGTAGGAGCATAAACGTCACGTCCCTTTTGGGTTTTGTTTCTTCCTGTTGATACATGTAGCCGCTGCCGTTCCGCTGTGCTAAGCTATCCAATAAAGCAGCATGAGAGGCTAAAGACAGCACGAGTAGAATATTTGTTCTTCTGCACTCCAAGCGGCTCTTTCCTCGACCTGCACGCCTTAACATTATTAACAGGAAAACGTTTACTGTACGTACTATATATTTATATTTCTCAAACAAATGTTTAGTTCTGAAAAGGTTTTGATCTTTGGTTTCATTCTATAATACTGAAACAATCTATTTAGATTAATGCCTGCCTGTTAAACGTGTATAAAGTGTGTGGTGAGGGGTTTTACAGCCTTAAAACATTTATGTACATGTATAATAATTGTAAAAAAAATAAAAATTACTACATTGCGGATTTCACTTATTGCAGGTTGTTTTTGGAACGTAACCCCCGCGGAAAATGAGGGACTACTGTATTTCACGGTTTGCGGCGAAGCTCCAAACTTGAGGTAGAATTTTGAGCGTTTTCGTACACCAAAAATGGATCTCATTTGCACACACACACTCCAATCAAAACCAGTCAGTTTTACAAACACAGGATATGGTGTTATTACCCAAAGTGCACTGGACTCTGCACTGGACTCTGCACGGCAGGGGCATGAATATGATGATGAATATATTTATTAGATAGAATGTTAGAGTACAAGTACAGTCACACAGTAGCATGTATTACAGTACAAATAACGTCAAACATCCTGTCTAAGAGGAGCATTTCAAAAAAGCCCTTGCGGGCTTGTTTCCGTTGAAAGTCCTTCGTACATAAATCATCCACAAAAAACAATACAAATAACAATACAAATAAAAATAAATCCAATATTAAATTACGCAATTGATGCAACGTAACATTAGAAAGACAAAAATAAAATGTTATTACACCGCCAGTGCAAACTAACAATTAATCTAAAATAAATTACACCACTGATGCGAAATGACAATAAATAACTTACATAAATTACAATAAATTACTAAAGCAATTAATACGTGCAACATAGGTGGACAAAAAAAAGGAGGGGGGGTTTGACCCGGAGAGAGTCGTGATGACTATCTCCGTTTCTGTCCCCCTAAAAGGTGTATTTTTAGGGCCTTTTTGAAGGAGGCCAAAGAGGTGCATGTTTTGAGGGCGGGAGTCAATCCGTTCCACCCTTGGGTGGCCGTATTGTAGAAAGATGATTTACCCATGTTAGTCCTATAGGAGGGGGTAATCAGGTTGTTGTTTGAGCTCCCTCTAGTGTTGTGGCTGTGAGTGTCACTAAATCTGTGGAGGTGTTCCGTCAGGTATGCAGGGATTGAGGGGACTGAGGGCAGAGCTGCATTGACTATTTTAAATGCCAATCCCATTTTGAGTTGTTTAACCCTGTCTTCTACCCTGAGCCATTTTAGGCTAGCAAAATGTCCAGGAAGAAGGTGGGTCATGGGCCCCAGATTGAGGAGTAGCCGAATCAGTTTGTTTTGGGAGGTTTGGAGCCTGGTTTTCAGGGACATTTTGATGTTTGAATACCAGGAGGTGCTAGCATAGTCAAAGAGGGGCTGAACGAGGCTCCAGCAAGCGTCCGGAGACAAAAGCAGACATTCTGCCCAAAAATCTTGTTCTCTGATTGACTTTTTTGATCACTTTAGTTGCCATACTATCGCCAGACAGGTATTTGTCAAGAACACAGCCCAAATAGGTAATCTCTTCTTTGCTGGAGATGACTGTATTATCGACTGTGACCTTGAAATCATTAACATTTATCTCACGCAGAGAGTGTTTAGACCCAAAAAGAATCGATTCGGTTTTACCAAGATGTAGTGACAGTTTGTTATCAGTAAGCCAAGTACGGATTCTGGTGACCTCAGAGCTGAGAGCCTCCTCAACCTGCACTTTGTCCTCTCCCGAAATCAGGAGTGCTGAGTCATCAGCAAACAGGAACAATTTGCAGTTACAGGCAGCATTCATGTCGTTAATGTATAGGAGGAACAGTAACGGTCCTAGAATGCTGCCTTGAGGAACCCCGCAGCTTACCGGGAGGGACGAGGACAAGGTTCCGTTTATGTCCACCATTTGTTCTCGTCCCTCAAGGTACGATTTCATCCAGTTTGTTGATGTGCTATCAAAACCAATCGCCCCTAGTTTATTCAATAGGATTGAATGGTTAACGGGGTCAAAGGCCTTCTGGAGGTCCAGCATGACCATGCCGCAGTATTTGCCCGAGTCTACTTCACGCTTGACGTAGTCGGTCAGATATATGAGGCACGTGTCAGTGGAGTGGGATGTTCTGAAGCCTGATTGGAATTCAAAGAGCAGGCTATGCTCGGCGAGGTAGCGGTTGATTTGCTCCTGGATTATTCTCTCCATAACCTTTGAGATGGAACAAAGGATGGAAACAGGGCGGTAGTTGCCAGGTTCTAATTTGTTTCCTTTTTTATACAGAGGGATAACCCGCGCCGTCTTGAATTCCTGTGGGACGTGGCACTGATTGATGGATAAATTTATCAGATGGGTTACCACGGGGGCGATAGAGACAGCTGCGTCTCTGAGGAACCGGGTGGGTATGTTGTTGAGGCCTGTGGCCTTGTTAGGTTGAAGGGCAATTAGTTGTTTTAGCACATCAACGGTATTTACAGGTGTGAAAGAGAAAGTGTCCTTTTTAGCACCTAGCTTCTCATAGTGAGTTTGGATGTGGTCAGAACCGTACAGACCTGAATGCGGGGGGAGTTTGCTGACCAACAGGGTGGCAATAGTGGTGAAAAAGCTGTTAAAACATCCTCATCCCTGAGCCAAACTTGTCTGACTGCATACCGGAATGGGACTGGATGTTACAATCCTTTTTACCTTGCTAAATGGGTAGGGATTATAGTCATCACAGGGCAGGATAGAAGGGGCTAAGCCAGACATGGGCAAACCCAGGCCCGGGGGCCATATGCGGCCCGGCCCGTTGGTCTTTTTAATCCGGCCCACCGAACTTGTCCAAATTATATCATTAAATAAAATTGCATTATAATTAAACCTCATTCATTTGACCTTTTCCCTGTAATGCTGCCTGTAAAAGGCCAAATCCTTTAATGCAATAGCTTTCATGTGTCATTTATATTAGCTCACACAAATACTCCATCTGTTCTTGGTCCGGCCCCTCTGTCAAATTTTAGAACCTATTGTGGCCCGTGAGTCAAAAAGTTTGCCCACCCCTGTTCTATCCCGTTACTGTGTGTCTGTTTTATCGCCTGTTACTGTGTGTTACCGTGTGTGTCTGTTTTATCGCCTGTTACTGTGTGTTACCGTGTGTGTCTGTTTTATCGCCTGTTACTTTGTTACCGTGTGTGTCTGTTTTATCACCTGTTACTTTGTTACCGTGTGTGTCTGTTTTATCACCTGTTACTGCATGTTACCGTGTGTGTCTGTTTTATCGCCTGTTACTGCGTGTTACCGTGTGTGCCTGTTTTATCGCCTGTTACTGTGTGTTACCGTGTGTCTGTTTTATCGCCTGTTATTGTGTTAATGTGTGTGTGTTTTATCGCCTGTCACACTGTTACCGTGTATGTCTGTTTTATCGCCTGTTACTGTGTTACAGTGTGTGTCTGTTTTATCGTCTGTTACCGTGGTGGATTTTATCGCCTGTGCCAGTGAGTTACCGTGAGTGTGTTTTATCGCCTGTTACTGTGTGTGTTTGTTTTAATACCTGTTACTGTATGTGTTTGTTTTATCGCCTGTTACTGTGTGTCTTTGTTTTAATACCTGTTACTGTATGTGTCTGTTTTATCGCCTCTTATCGTGTGTGTGTTTTATCGCCTGTTACTGTGTTACAGTATGTGTCTGTTTTATCGCCTCTTATCGTGTGTGTGTTTTATCGCCTGTTACTGTGTTACAGTGTGTGTCTGTTTTATCGCCTGATACTGTGTTACCGTGTTTGTCTGTTTTATCGTCTGTTACCGTGAGTGTCTTTTATCGCCTGTTACCTTGTTACCGTGTGTGTCTGTTTTATCGCCTGATACTGTGTGTTACCATGTGTTTATTTTATCCCGTTACTGTGTGTCTGTTTTATCGCCTGTTACTGTGTGTTACCGTGTGTGTCTGTTTTATTGCCTGTTACTGCGTTTTACCGTGTGTGCCTGTTTTATCGCCTGATACTGTGTGTTACCGTGTGTGTTTACTTTATCCCGTTACTGTGTGTCTGTTTTATCGCCTGTTACCGTGAGTGTGTTTTATTGCCTGTTACTGTGTAACAGTGAATGTGTTTTATCGCCTGATACTGTGTTACCGTGTGTGTCTGTTTTATAGCCTGTTACTGTGTGTTACCGTGTGTGTCTGTTTTATCGCCTGTTACTGTGTGTCTGTTTTATTGCCTGTTACAGTGAGTCTGTTTTACTGCCTGATACTGTGTTACCGTGTGTGTCTGTTTTATCGCGTTACTGTGTGTGTCTGTTTTATCGCCTGTTACTGTGTGTGTCTGTTTTATTGCCTGTTACCGTGAGTCTGTTTTACTGCCTGATACTGTGTTACCGTGTGTGTCTGTTTTATCACGTTACTGTATGTGTCTGTTTTATCGCCTGTTACTGTGTGTTACCGTGTGTCTGTTTTATCGCCTGTTATTGTGTTAACGTGTGTGTTTTATCGCCTGATACTGTGTTACCGTGTGTGTCTGCTTTATCGCCTGTTACCATGAGTGTGTTTTATCGCCTGTTACTATGTTACCGTCTGTGTTTTATCGCCTGTTACTATGTTACCGTCTGTGTTTTATCGCCTGATACTGTGTTACCGTGTGTGTCTGCTTTATCGCCTGTTACCGTGAGTGTGTTTTATCGCCTGTTACTGTGTTACCGTGTGTGTGTTTTATCGCCTGATACTGTGTTACCGTGTGTGTCTGTTTTATCGCGTTACTGTGTGTGTTACCGTGTGTCTCTTTTATCGCCTGTTACTGTGTGTGCCTGTTTTATCGCCTGATACTGTGTGTTACCATGTGTGTCTGCTTTATCGCCTGTTACTGTGAGTCTGTTTTATTGCCTGATACTGTGTCACCGTGTGTCTGTTTTATCGCATCACTGTGTGTGTCTGTTTTATCGTCTGTTAGTGTGTTACTGTGAGTGTTTTATTGCCTTTTACTGTGTTACAGTGTGTCTGTTTTATCGTCTGTTACCGTGAGTGTTTTATCGCCTGTCACTGTGTTACCGTGTGTGTCTGTTTTATCGCCTGTCACTGTGTTACCGTGTGTGTCTGTTTTATCGCCTGTTACTGTTACAGTGTGTGTCTGTTTTATCGTCTGTGACCGTGGTGTATTTTATCGCCTGTTACCTTGTTACCGTGTGTCTGTTTTATCGCCTGTTACTGTGTGTTACTGTGTGTCTGTTTTATCGCCTGTTACTGTGTGTTACCGTGTGTGTCTGTTTTATCGCCTGTTACTGTGTGTTACCGTGTGTGTCTGTTTTATCGCCTGTTACTGCGTGTTACCGTGTGTGCCTATTTTATTGCCTGTTACTGTGTGTTACCGTGTGTCTGTTTTATTGCCTGTTATTGTGTTAACGTGTGTGTGTTTTATCGCCTGTCACTGTGTTACCGTGTGTGTCTGTTTTATCGCCTGTTACTGTGTGTTACCGTGTGTGTCTGTTTTATCGCCTGTTACTGCGTGTTACCGTGTGTCTGTTTTATCGCCTGTTATTGTGTTAACGTGTGTGTTTTATCGCCTGATACTGTGTTACCGTGTGTGTCTGCTTTATCGCCTGTTACCATGAGTGTGTTTTATCGCCTGTTACTATGTTACCATCTGTGTTTTATCGCCTGATACTGTGTTACCGTGTGTGTCTGCTTTATCGCCTGTTACCGTGAGTGTGTTTTATCGCCTGTTACTGTGTTACCGTGTGTGTGTTTTATCGCCTGATACTGTGTTACCGTGTGTGTCTGTTTTATCGCGTTACTGTGTGTGTTACCGTGTGTCTGTTTTATCGCGTTACTGTGTGTGTTACCGTGTGTCTGTTTTATCGCCTGTTACTGTGTGTGCCTGTTTTATCGCCTGTTACTGTGTGTTACCATGTGTGTCTGCTTTATCGCCTGTTACTGTGAGTCTGTTTTATTGCATCACTGTGTGTGTCTGTTTTATCGTCTGTTAGTGTGTTACTGTGAGTGTTTTATCGCCTTTTACTGTGTTACAGTGTGTCTGTTTTATCGTCTGTTACCGTGAGTGTTTTATCGCCTGTCACTGTGTTACCGTGTGTGTCTGTTTTATCGCCTGTCACTGTGTTACCGTGTGTGTCTGTTTTATCGCCTGTTACTGTTACAGTGTGTGTCTGTTTTATCGTCTGTGACCGTGGTGTATTTTATCGCCTGTTACCTTGTTACCGTGTGTCTGTTTTATCGCCTGTTACTGTGTGTTACCGTGTGTGTCTGTTTTATCGCCTGTTACTGTGTGTTACCGTGTGTGTCTGTTTTATCGCCTGTTACTGCGTGTTACCGTGTGGGCCTATTTTATCGCCTGTTACTGTGTGTTACCGTGTGTCTGTTTTATCGCCTGTTATTGCGTTAACGTGTGTGTGTTTTATCGCCTGTCACTGTGTTACCGTGTGTCTGTTTTATCGTCTGTTACCGTGGTGTATTTTATCGCCTGTGCCAGTGTGTTACCGTGTGTCTGTTTTATCGCCTCTTACCGTGTGTGTGTTTTATCGCCTGTTACTGTGTTACAGTGTGTGTCTGTTTTATCGCCTGATACTGTGTTACCGTGTGTGTCTGTTTTATCGTCTGTTACTGTGAGTGTCTTTTATCGCCTGTTACCTTGTTACCATGTGTGTCTGTTTTATCACCTGATACTGTGTGTAACCGTGTGTGTTTATTTTATCCCGTTACTGTGTGTGTTTTATCATCTGTTACTGTGTTACCGTGAGTGTGTTTTATCGCCTGTTACTGTGTTACAGTGAGTGTGTTTTATCGCCTGATACTGTGTGTTACCATGTGTATTTGCTTTATCGCCTGTTACCGTGAGTCTGTTTTATTGCCTGATACTGTGTTACTGCGTGTGTGTTTTATCGCGTGACTGTGTGTGTCTGTTTTATCGTCTGTTAATGTGTTACCGTGAGTGTTTTATCGCCTGTTACTGTTACCGTGTGTGTCTGTTTTATTGCCTGTTACTGTGTTACAGTGTGTCTGTTTTATCGTCTGTTACCATGAGTGTCTTGTTGCCAGTTACCTTGTGTGTCTGTTTTATCGCCTGTTACTGTGTGTTACCGTGTGTGTGTTTTATCACCTGTTAGTGTGTTACCGTGAGTGTGTGTTATCGGCTGTTACTGTGTGTTACTGTGTGTGTTTGTTTTAATACCTGTCTGTTCCGTGAGTGTCTTTTATCGCCTGTTACCTTGTTACCGTGTGTGTCTGTTTTACGCCTGATACTGTGTGTAACCGTTTGTGTTTATTTTATCCCGTTACTGTGTGTCCTCTGTTACTGCGAGTGTGTTCTATCGCCTGTTACCGTATGTTAGTTTTATCACCTGTTATTGTGTTACCGTGTGTGTTTTATCGCCTGTTACTGTGTGTCTGTTTTATCGCCTGTTATTGTGTTACCGCGAGTGTTTTATCACCTGTTACTGTGTGTCTGTTTTATCGCCTGTTATTGTGTTACCGTGTGTTTTATCGCCTGTTACTGTTACAGTGTGTGTCTGTTTTATCGTCTGTGACCGTGGTGTATTTTATCGCCTGTTACCTTGTTACCGTGTGTCTGTTTTATCGCCTGTTACTGTGTGTTACTGTGTGTCTGTTTTATCGGCTGTTACTGTGTGTTACCGTGTGTGTCTGTTTTATCGCCTGTTACTGTGTGTTACCGTGTGTGTCTGTTTTATCGCCTGTTACTGTTACAGTGTGTGTCTGTTTTATCGTCTGTGACCGTGGTGTATTTTATCGCCTGTTACCTTGTTACCGTGTGTCTGTTTTATCGCCTGTTACTGTGTGTTACTGTGTGTCTGTTTTATCACCTGTTACTGTGTGTTACCGTGTGTGTCTGTTTTATCGCCTGTTACTGTGTGTTACCGTGTGTGTCTGTTTTATCGCCTGTTACTGCGTGTTACCGTGTGGGCCTATTTTATCGCCTGTTACTGTGTGTTACCGTGTGTCTGTTTTATCGCCTGTTATTGCGTTAACGTGTGTGTTTTATCGCCTGTCACTGTGTTACCGTGTGTGTCTGTTTTATCGTCTGTTACCGTGGTGTATTTTATCGCCTGTGCCAGTGTGTCTGTTTTATCGCCTCTTACCGTGTGTGTGTTTTATCGCCTGTTACTGTGTTACAGTGTGTGTCTGTTTTATCGCCTGATACTGTGTTACCGTGTTTGTCTGTTTTATCGTCTGTTACTGTGAGTGTCTTTTATCGCCTGTTACCTTGTTACCATGTGTGTCTGTTTTATCACCTGATACTGTGTGTAACCGTGTGTGTTTATTTTATCCCGTTACTGTGTGTGTTTTATCATCTGTTACTGTGTTACCGTGAGTGTGTTTTATCGCCTGATACTGTGTGTTACCATGTGTATTTGCTTTATCGCCTGTTACCGTGAGTCTTTTTTATTGCCTGATACTGTGTTACCGCGTGTGTGTTTTATCGCGTGACTGTGTGTGTCTGTTTTATTGTCTGTTAGTGTGTTACCGTGAGTGTTTTATCGCCTGTTACTGTGTTACCGTTTGTGTCTGTTTTATTGCCTGTTACTGTGTTACAGTGTGTCTGTTTTATCGTCTGTTACCATGAGTGTCTTATTGCCTGTTACCTTGTGTGTCTGTTTTATCGCCTGTTACTGTGTGTTACCGTGTGTCTGTTTTATCGCCTGTTATTGTGTTACCATGTGTGTGTTTTATCGCCTGTTAGTGTGTTACCGTGAGTGTGTTTTATCGGCTGTTACTGTGTGTTACTGTGTGTGTGTTTTATTGCCTGATACTGTGTTACCGTGTGTGTCTGTTTTATCGCGTTACTGTGTGTGTCTGCTTTATCGCCTGTTACTGTGAGTCTGTTTTATTGCCTGATACTGTGTTACCGTGTGTGTCTGTTTTATCGCGTTACTGTGTGTGTCTGTTTTATCGTCTGTTAGTGTGTTACTGTGAGTGTTTTATCGCCTTTTACTGTGTTACAGTGTGTCTGTTTTATCGTCTGTTACCGTGAGTGTTTTATCGCCTGTCACTGTGTTACCGTGTGTGTCTGTTTTATCACCTGTCACTGTGTTACCGAGTGTGTCTGTTTTATCGCCTGTTACTGTTACAGTGTGTGTCTGTTTTATCGTCTGTTACCGTGGTGTATTTTATCGCCTGTTACCTTGTTACCGTGTGTCTGTTTTATCGCCTGTTACTGTGTGTTACTGTGTGTCTGTTTTATCGCCTGTTACTGTGTGTTACCGTGTGTGTCTGTTTTATCGCCTGTTACTGTGTGTTACCGTGTGTGTCTGTTTTATCGCCTGTTACTGCGTGTTACCGTGTGTGCCTATTTTATCGCCTGTTACTGTGTGTTACCGTGTGTCTGTTTTATCGCCTGTTATTGTGTTAACGTGTGTGTGTTTTATCGCCTGTCACTGTGTTACCGTGTGTGTCTGTTTTATCGCCTGTTACTGTGTGTTACCGTGTGTGTCTGTTTTATCGCCTGTTACTGCGTGTTACCGTGTGGGCCTATTTTATCGCCTGTTACTGTGTGTTACCGTGTGTCTGTTTTATCGCCTGTTATTGCGTTAACGTGTGTGTTTTATCGCCTGTCACTGTGTTACCGTGTGTGTCTGTTTTATCGTCTGTTACCGTGGTGTATTTTATCGCCTGTGCCAGTGTGTCTGTTTTATCGCCTCTTACCGTGTGTGTGTTTTATCGCCTGTTACTGTGTTACAGTGTGTGTCTGTTTTATCGCCTGATACTGTGTTACCGTGTTTGTCTGTTTTATCGTCTGTTACTGTGAGTGTCTTTTATCGCCTGTTACCTTGTTACCATGTGTGTCTGTTTTATCACCTGATACTGTGTGTAACCGTGTGTGTTTATTTTATCCCGTTACTGTGTGTGTTTTATCATCTGTTACTGTGTTACCGTGAGTGTGTTTTATCGCCTGATACTGTGTGTTACCATGTGTATTTGCTTTATCGCCTGTTACCGTGAGTCTTTTTTATTGCCTGATACTGTGTTACCGCGTGTGTGTTTTATCGCGTGACTGTGTGTGTCTGTTTTATTGTCTGTTAGTGTGTTACCGTGAGTGTTTTATCGCCTGTTACTGTGTTACCGTTTGTGTCTGTTTTATTGCCTGTTACTGTGTTACAGTGTGTCTGTTTTATCGTCTGTTACCATGAGTGTCTTATTGCCTGTTACCTTGTGTGTCTGTTTTATCGCCTGTTACTGTGTGTTACCGTGTGTCTGTTTTATCGCCTGTTATTGTGTTACCATGTGTGTGTTTTATCGCCTGTTAGTGTGTTACCGTGAGTGTGTTTTATCGGCTGTTACTGTGTGTTACTGTGTGTGTGTTTTATTGCCTGATACTGTGTTACCGTGTGTGTCTGTTTTATCGCGTTACTGTGTGTGTCTGCTTTATCGCCTGTTACTGTGAGTCTGTTTTATTGCCTGATACTGTGTTACCGTGTGTGTCTGTTTTATCGCGTTACTGTGTGTGTCTGTTTTATCGTCTGTTAGTGTGTTACTGTGAGTGTTTTATCGCCTTTTACTGTGTTACAGTGTGTCTGTTTTATCGTCTGTTACCGTGAGTGTTTTATCGCCTGTCACTGTGTTACCGTGTGTGTCTGTTTTATCACCTGTCACTGTGTTACCGAGTGTGTCTGTTTTATCGCCTGTTACTGTTACAGTGTGTGTCTGTTTTATCGTCTGTTACCGTGGTGTATTTTATCGCCTGTTACCTTGTTACCGTGTGTCTGTTTTATCGCCTGTTACTGTGTGTTACTGTGTGTCTGTTTTATCGCCTGTTACTGTGTGTTACCGTGTGTGTCTGTTTTATCGCCTGTTACTGTGTGTTACCGTGTGTGTCTGTTTTATCGCCTGTTACTGCGTGTTACCGTGTGTGCCTATTTTATCGCCTGTTACTGTGTGTTACCGTGTGTCTGTTTTATCGCCTGTTATTGTGTTAACGTGTGTGTGTTTTATCGCCTGTCACTGTGTTACCGTGTGTGTCTGTTTTATCGCCTGTTACTGTGTGTTACCGTGTGTGTCTGTTTTATCGCCTGTTACTGCGTGTTACCGTGTGGGCCTATTTTATCGCCTGTTACTGTGTGTTACCGTGTGTCTGTTTTATCGCCTGTTATTGCGTTAACGTGTGTGTTTTATCGCCTGTCACTGTGTTACCGTGTGTGTCTGTTTTATCGTCTGTTACCGTGGTGTATTTTATCGCCTGTGCCAGTGTGTCTGTTTTATCGCCTCTTACCGTGTGTGTGTTTTATCGCCTGTTACTGTGTTACAGTGTGTGTCTGTTTTATCGCCTGATACTGTGTTACCGTGTGTGTCTGTTTTATCGTCTGTTACTGTGAGTGTCTTTTATCGCCTGTTACCTTGTTACCATGTGTGTCTGTTTTATCACCTGATACTGTGTGTAACCGTGTGTGTTTATTTTATCCCGTTACTGTGTGTTTTATCATCTGTTACTGTGTTACCGTGAGTGTGTTTTATCGCCTGTTACTGTGTTACAGTGAGTGTGTTTTATCGCCTGATACTTTGTGTTACCATGTGTATTTGCTTTATCGCCTGTTACCGTGAGTCTTTTTTATTGCCTGATACTGTGTTACCGCGTGTGTGTTTTATCGCGTGACTGTGTGTGTCTGTTTTATTGTCTGTTAGTGTGTTACCGTGAGTGTTTTATCGCCTGTTACTGTGTTACCGTGTGTGTCTGTTTTATTGCCTGTTACTGTGTTACAGTGTGTCTGTTTTATCGCGTTACTGTGTGAGTCTGTTTTATTGCCTGATCCTGTGTTACCGTGTGTGTCTGTTTTATTGCGTTACTGTGTGTGTTACCGTGTGCCTGTTTTATCGCCTGATACTGTGTGTTACCATGTGTGTCTGCTTTATCGCCTGTTACTGTGAGTCTGTTTTATTGCCTGATACTGTGTTACCGTGTGTGTCTGTTTTATCGCGTTACTGTGTGTGTCTGTTTTATCGTCTGTTAGTGTGTTACTGTTAGTGTTTTATCGCCTTTTACTGTGTTAGAGTGTGTCTGTTTTATCGTCTGTTACTGTGAGTGTCTTTTATCGCCTGTTACCTTGTTACCATGTGTGTCTGTTTTATCACCTGATACTGTGTGTAACCGTGTGTGTTTATTTTATCCCGTTACTGTGTGTGTTTTATCATCTGTTACTGTGTTACCGTGAGTGTGTTTTATCGCCTGATACTGTGTGTTACCATGTGTATTTGCTTTATCGCCTGTTACCGTGAGTCTTTTTTATTGCCTGATACTGTGTTACCGCGTGTGTGTTTTATCGCGTGACTGTGTGTGTCTGTTTTATTGTCTGTTAGTGTGTTACCGTGAGTGTTTTATCGCCTGTTACTGTGTTACCGTTTGTGTCTGTTTTATTGCCTGTTACTGTGTTACAGTGTGTCTGTTTTATCGTCTGTTACCATGAGTGTCTTATTGCCTGTTACCTTGTGTGTCTGTTTTATCGCCTGTTACTGTGTGTTACCGTGTGTCTGTTTTATCGCCTGTTATTGTGTTACCATGTGTGTGTTTTATCGCCTGTTAGTGTGTTACCGTGAGTGTGTTTTATCGGCTGTTACTGTGTGTTACTGTGTGTGTGTTTTATTGCCTGATACTGTGTTACCGTGTGTGTCTGTTTTATCGCGTTACTGTGTGTGTCTGCTTTATCGCCTGTTACTGTGAGTCTGTTTTATTGCCTGATACTGTGTTACCGTGTGTGTCTGTTTTATCGCGTTACTGTGTGTGTCTGTTTTATCGTCTGTTAGTGTGTTACTGTGAGTGTTTTATCGCCTTTTACTGTGTTACAGTGTGTCTGTTTTATCGTCTGTTACCGTGAGTGTTTTATCGCCTGTCACTGTGTTACCGTGTGTGTCTGTTTTATCACCTGTCACTGTGTTACCGAGTGTGTCTGTTTTATCGCCTGTTACTGTTACAGTGTGTGTCTGTTTTATCGTCTGTTACCGTGGTGTATTTTATCGCCTGTTACCTTGTTACCGTGTGTCTGTTTTATCGCCTGTTACTGTGTGTTACTGTGTGTCTGTTTTATCGCCTGTTACTGTGTGTTACCGTGTGTGTCTGTTTTATCGCCTGTTACTGTGTGTTACCGTGTGTGTCTGTTTTATCGCCTGTTACTGCGTGTTACCGTGTGTGCCTATTTTATCGCCTGTTACTGTGTGTTACCGTGTGTCTGTTTTATCGCCTGTTATTGTGTTAACGTGTGTGTGTTTTATCGCCTGTCACTGTGTTACCGTGTGTGTCTGTTTTATCGCCTGTTACTGTGTGTTACCGTGTGTGTCTGTTTTATCGCCTGTTACTGCGTGTTACCGTGTGGGCCTATTTTATCGCCTGTTACTGTGTGTTACCGTGTGTCTGTTTTATCGCCTGTTATTGCGTTAACGTGTGTGTTTTATCGCCTGTCACTGTGTTACCGTGTGTGTCTGTTTTATCGTCTGTTACCGTGGTGTATTTTATCGCCTGTGCCAGTGTGTCTGTTTTATCGCCTCTTACCGTGTGTGTGTTTTATCGCCTGTTACTGTGTTACAGTGTGTGTCTGTTTTATCGCCTGATACTGTGTTACCGTGTGTGTCTGTTTTATCGTCTGTTACTGTGAGTGTCTTTTATCGCCTGTTACCTTGTTACCATGTGTGTCTGTTTTATCACCTGATACTGTGTGTAACCGTGTGTGTTTATTTTATCCCGTTACTGTGTGTTTTATCATCTGTTACTGTGTTACCGTGAGTGTGTTTTATCGCCTGTTACTGTGTTACAGTGAGTGTGTTTTATCGCCTGATACTTTGTGTTACCATGTGTATTTGCTTTATCGCCTGTTACCGTGAGTCTTTTTTATTGCCTGATACTGTGTTACCGCGTGTGTGTTTTATCGCGTGACTGTGTGTGTCTGTTTTATTGTCTGTTAGTGTGTTACCGTGAGTGTTTTATCGCCTGTTACTGTGTTACCGTGTGTGTCTGTTTTATTGCCTGTTACTGTGTTACAGTGTGTCTGTTTTATCGCGTTACTGTGTGAGTCTGTTTTATTGCCTGATCCTGTGTTACCGTGTGTGTCTGTTTTATTGCGTTACTGTGTGTGTTACCGTGTGCCTGTTTTATCGCCTGATACTGTGTGTTACCATGTGTGTCTGCTTTATCGCCTGTTACTGTGAGTCTGTTTTATTGCCTGATACTGTGTTACCGTGTGTGTCTGTTTTATCGCGTTACTGTGTGTGTCTGTTTTATCGTCTGTTAGTGTGTTACTGTTAGTGTTTTATCGCCTTTTACTGTGTTAGAGTGTGTCTGTTTTATCGTCTGTTACCGTGAGTGTTTTATCGCCTGTCACTGTGTTACCGTGTGTGTCTGTTTTATCGCCTGTCACTGTGTTACCGAGTGTGTCTGTTTTATCGCCTGTTACTGTTACAGTGTGTGTCTGTTTTATCATCTGTTACCGTGGTGTATTTTATCGCCTGTTACCTTGTTACCGTGTGTCTGTTTTATCGCCTGTTACTGTGTGTTACTGTGTGTCTGTTTTATTGCCTGTTACTGTGTGTTACCGTGTGTGTCTGTTTTATCGCCTGTTACTGTGTGTTACCGTGTGCGTCTGTTTTATCGCCTGTTACTGTGTGTTACCCTGTGTGCCTATTTTATCGCCTGTTACTGTGTGTTACCGTGTGTCTGTTTTATCACCTGTTATTGTGTTAACGTGTGTGTGTTTTATCGCCTGTCACTGTGTTACTGTGTGTGTCTGTTTTATCGCCTGTTACTGTGTTACAGTGTGTGTCTGTTTTATCGCCTGATACTGTGTTACCGTGTGTGTCTGTTTTATCGTCTGTTACTGTGAGTGTCTTTTATCGCCTGTTACCTTGTTACCATGTGTGTCTGTTTTATCACCTGATACTGTGTGTAACCGTGCGTGTTTATTTTATCCCGTTACTGTGTGTGTTTTATCATCTGTTACCGTGTTACCGTGAGTGTGTTTTATCGCCTGTTACTGTGTTACAGTGAGTGTGTTTTATCGCCTGATACTGTGTGTTACCATGTGTATTTGCTTTATCGCCTGTTACCGTGAGTCTTTTTTATTGCCTGATACTGTGTTACCGCGTGTGTGTTTTATCGCGTGACTGTGTGTGTCTGTTTTATCGTCTGTTAGTGTGTTACCGTGAGTGTTTTATCGCCTGTTACTGTTACCGTGTGTGTCTGTTTTATTGCCTGTTACTGTGTTACAGTGTGTCTGTTTTATCGTCTGTTACCATGAGTGTCTTATTGCCAGTTACCTTGTGTGTCTGTTTTATTGCCTGTTACTGTGTGTTACCGTGTGTCTGTTTTATCGCCTGTTATTGTGTTACCGTGCGTGTGTTTTATCGCCTGTTAGTGTGTTACCGTGAGTGTGTTTTATCGGCTGTTACTGTGTGTTACTGTGTGTGTTTGTTTTAATACCTCTGTTACCGTGAGTGTCTTTTATCGCCTGTTACCTTGTTACCGTGTGTGTGTTTTACGCCTGATACTGTGTGTAACCGTTTGTGTTTATTTTATCCTGTTACTGTGTGTCCTCTGTTACTCCGAGTGTGTTCTATCGCCTGTTACCGTATGTTAGTTTTATCGCCTGTTACTGTTACCGTGTGTCTGTTTTATTGCCTGATACTGTTACCGTGTGCGTCTGTTTCATCGCCTGTTACTGTTACCGTGTGTGTTTGTTTTATTGCCCGATACTGTTACCGTGTGTGTCTGTTTTATCACCTGTTATTGTGTTACCGTGTGTGTTTTATCGCCTGTTATTGTGTTACCGCGAGTGTTTTATCGCCTGTTATTGTGTTACCGTGTGTTTTATCGCCTGTTACTGTGTGTTACTGTGTGTCTGTTTTACCGCCTGTTATTGTGTTACCGTGTGTTTTATCGCCTGTTGCTGTTTAATAGCTGACCCGGAATATTAACTTGACTTGAAAGTCCTGAAAATGAGCAGACATTAACTATTGATCAGTTAAATGCATTTTCTCTTTATTCATGGTAACATCTGCTACCTGATTTGTGTTAACTTTGACAATCATCTACAGAATTAATCGTTAATTTGTACTCAAAAAGAAACTCCTAAAATAAAAGCTATCGGCGCACCAACAGATCCAGTGGTATCAGGAAAGGGTTGAGGGGGAGACAAGGTTCTGTCAGGCCTTCTGATTGGCTGGATGTGTTCTTGCTTTGGGCTTTCTCTGGCTGCAGGTTCTTCACTTCTGTGAGACCGCTACTGTGGGCGGAGCCAGCAGCATTCTGCTGAGGGGCTGACCCGGTGCTCAACTGTCCGAGTCTGTCCTTGAGGTCCTGAAAGGTCTCTCTGCTCGCCTTGGAGTCAGCGGGGAATGAGAGACATTGGTAGACCTGCAAATGTGGAGACAGGCCTGGGAGGTCAGAGGTCAGGAACTCTGGATGAACACCACAAGCACCAGGAGGGATTCTGTCTTTAACAAAGCCCAGCAGGTGCAGAGAAACGTTTCGACCGGCGGGCCAAATCCAACGGAGGTGAAGGAGGGGTCAGAGATCAGGCGGGGGGGGGGGGGGGGTAGGACTGATGCCAATGAAGGAGGGGTCAGAGATCAGGCGGGGGGGGTTAGGCAGTCATACCTTGAGCAGATGTTTGTGCAGCTTGCTGCAGTCGAGCAGACGGATCTCCTCCGGGAGAGACATCAGCAGGTCCAGGACGATGGCGCTCTCTGGAGACACGAGACAAAGAGGGGGGGGGGGAATAGTAATTTAATGTTTGGTTTTATATCACGCTTTTCCAGGCACCCAAAGACGCTTCACATTGTGCATGGTGGTGAAGCTACTACTGTAGCCACAGCTGCCCCGGGGCAGTAGTTTTATTGGTATTGTTAAATGTCAATGATTCATGTACGACGGACTTTCAACAGAAACAAGACCGCAAGAAATGCTCCTCTTAGACAGGATGTTTGGCTGTACTTGTACTGCAATACATGCTACTGTGTGACTGTACTTTTACTGCTCTAACATTCTATCTCATAAATATATTCAGCATCAGACCTTAAACTTAGACCTTATCCTAGACCTTGAACTTAGAACTGATTCCAGATGTGAACATAGATCTGAACCCCAACCTGACCCTAGAATCTTCCTCTAGGCCAGTGCTTCTCAATTATTTCTGTCACCCCCCCCCCCCCCCCCCCCCAGGAAGAAAAAAACATTTCACCCCCCCCCCCCAAAAAAAACACACTCTTGTATACTTAACATACAAAGAAATATGAAAAAGAAAGAAATATAGATCAACTTACAACAAAGAATAACTTTATTACCATTTTTTTAGTCTGCAACAGAAAATATTTGAAGTGCATCAATTTGCCTGACATTTTAATCCTTAAACTATAATTTATACAATTCAATAATAAATTAAATTAAATAACATCAATAAGTAATAATAAATTAAAATTGATCAGCAACATTAATTAGGGAGCACAAAATATAAAACACTTTAACCTATAAAACCAAAATGAAAAAAGAATTGTGCTTTTAGCAAAATGAGGAAGTCCGGTCTTCTCCCACCGGAGTCACGGTGAAGCTAAGCGCTACGTGCGCTACGTGCGCTACGTGCGCTACGTCATATTTCCTCGTCTTGGCTTTCGACTGACCTTCCTTTGTCTTATCTCCGTCTGTTAAATATTTCTCCGCGCTGTCTCTTGAAGGTTTGTTTACAACCGCTCTTCTTCTGCTAATACTGCGCGCACTCTGACAATCAGGGCACCGCTGCCAACTACTGGAGTGGATGTGCAATTACACTTTAATCTCGTAAGCCAAGAAAAACATTTTCTCCGGTCACAGGCGCCCCCCCCCCCCCCCCCGACATCGCCCCCCACCATTTGAGAACCACTGCTCTAGGCCTAAACTTCCAACAAACTTTAAAAGACCTGACTTTGGAACTGAACCTAGACCTGCCTCCTTACGCCAGGCCATTCTAGAATGGGACTGGCTGATTTCTTGTGGATCCACAGCCGTTCAGTCCCTGGAGTTCTCTCTGTTTCACTATTAAGGTAGGCGTGAGCTCTCCTGGTGATTTCAATCCAATGGAGGCTGTTAACCTGAATCTTTTAGCCAGGAAACAGGAGGTCCAGAACCTGATGCTGTGGTGCTCGAGTAACAGCCTTGTTCTGAACACCAGCAAGACCAAGGAGGTCATAGTGGACTACAGGAGGTCCAGGAAGACTGAACACGCCCCCCTGTGCATACGAGGGGAAGCAGTGGAGCGTGTGGAGAACATTAAATTCCTGGGCATCCACATCTCCTCTGACCTCTCCTGGACACTCAACACCAGACACCTGGTGAAGAAGGCCCAGCAACGGCTCTTCTTCCTCAGGAAGCTGAAGCGGGCTGGACTCTCCTCTGTGCTGCTTGAAGACTTCTACCGGGCCACGATAGAGAGCATCCTGTGTCTCAGTGCGACCGTGTGGGACGGCAGCTGCACGGCGCAGGAAAGGAAGGACCTATCCCGGGTGGTGAGGACAGCTCAGGGGATTGTGGGTCACCGTCTGCCTGATTTGGACTCTGTTTACACCTCCAGAGTCCAGAGGAGGGCCAGACGCATCGCCACAGACCCCACCCACCCGGGCCACAGACTGTTTGTCCCGCCCACAGACCCCGCCCACCCGGGCCACAGACTGTTTGTCCCGCCCACAGACCCCACCCTCCCGGGCCACAGACTGTTTGTCCCGCCCACAGACCCCACCCACCCGGGCCACAGACTGTTTGTCCCGCCCACAGACCCCACCCACCCGGGCCACAGACTGTTTGTCCCGCTCCCATCAGGGAGGCGGTTCAGGACAATAAGAAGCAGCACAGCGAGGCTCAGGAACAGCTTCTTCCCCCGAGCTGTGAAAGCAGTCGTTCCCTTGTAGTGATCTGGGACGCTTTATGCCGGTCCTGTTGCTGCTGCTGCTATTTTGCACTACTGCCTGTGATTCTCACTCTCTCTGTGTGTATATATATTGTTTCTGTGTGTATATATATATATATATTGTTTCTTAAGAGAGAGAATTTAGTTTATGTTATGACGTGTGCCTTAAGCCGTGGGCCTTCTCACCATTTTATTATGTTCACATAATGACAATAAAGTATCTTGAACCTTGAAGACGAGAAAACGAGACGTTTGCTGCTCCGCTGAAGGACCTCGACCACTAGCCTCTAGTCGTCACTCACCCATCGGTGTGAGGTGGCACTCCTCATTCTGCTTGTGGATGGCACTCAGGTAGCGATAGATCCTCTCAAAGTCCACAACACACCTCACACCCAAAACCCTGGGACTGTCTTTCGTAGAGTGTTTGCTTGTGCGTCCAAACTGGGATTGGACCGTTGCAGCAGGTGAAGAGATCGGGGGGGTGGAGTGGCAAGAGGCCAATGGACAGGACGAGGAAGATGATGATGATGATGCCCGAGCTTTGAACACTGAAGTTAGACTAGTGGGGGACGCAGGAAGTTGTTTCTGGGGTGGAGGAACGTTCAGGTGTCCACCCACTGGGCTTCTGGATGCTGCTGGAGTCTGGACCACCTGGGGGCGCGCTCTGCTTCCAGGCTGCTCACCTGACATTGAAACGCATCGTTAGAGCGAACTCACAGGAAGCCGGACGCACAGATCCGGCTGACGTGGCGACGCCTACCTTGGTTCAGTGAACGAGGCATCGGTCTGAAGGGGATGGTGCGACGGGCAGGCAGGTGCGGGTCTGTGGGCAGTTTGTGGATCTGCGGAGGGTCATTGTTCTTCAGGGTCCGAGGTTCTATGGAAGAGACTACCAGCATCTGAGAAAGACGACAGACTAAAGGTGACGCCAGTGGATCCAGACCTCCCCATCAGGAGCAGGCGTACGGCAACGTACCCGAGAGAACGCAACGGACACGGGTTCCACGAGGGTCCCGGCCACCACCGACGCCATGCGTGTCCACAACTCGATGGGCTTCCTGGCTTTATTCTCCTTCCACCTCGTTCTCCTCAGCTCGTAGCTCGCCCGCGAGATCACTTTATCCCTCAGAGCCTCGATCAGAGCCTGGACCTGAGGGGGGGCAAACGCCCATCGATTGATCGCCATTCATTGGCAGTTGACACGCCCTTTCCCACCGCCTCATACAGACTGAGTGGACTCAGACCAACACGGAGGAAACGCTATGGAGTACCGGAGGAAGCTGACTGATCGCCATGGTGATTTCTCTGTCTCATTTTGAAGGAGACCAACGTTTCGCTGAGGAGGTTATGTCTGTCCGCCGGTCTGTTAGCAACACAACTCCAAACGCTACGGATGGATCTTGATGAAACTTAGACCCGGTCCCAACTAAGCTGCTTAAAGAAGTCTTCCCCTCAATCAGTATTGCTTTGCTAAATATAATTAATATATCTTCACTCACAGGCTATGTACCCAAGTCTTTTAAAACAGCAGTCATTAAACCGCTTCTCAAAAAACCAACATTAGATCCTGATGTCTCGGCTAACTATCGGCCAATTTCAAACCTTCCATTCCTGTCAAAGCTTCTAGAGAAAGCAGTTTCCAGTCAGCTGTGTGAATTCTGACAAGACAATCAGTTATTTGAGGTTTTCCAGTCGTGTTTCAGAGCTCATCATAGCACAGACAGCATTAGTTAAAGTCACCAATGACCTTTAATAGCGTCTGATAATGGACTTGTCTCCGTGCTTATTTTATTAGATCTCAGTGCAGCCTTTGACACAATAGATCATCAGATTCTGTTACAGAGGCTGGAACAATCTGTTGGTGTTAGAGGATCTGCATTGAACTGGTTTAGATCATATTTATCTGATAGATTTCAGTTTGTACGTGTTCATGATGAATCCTCTACGTACACTGAAGTTAAATATGGAGTTCCACAGGGTTCAGTGCTTGGACCTGTTCTGTTCACGCTGTATATGCTTGCCTTAGGTAACACGATATAAGAAGAGTTTTATTCGGCCCGAGGGGCGGGGCTACTGCTTTTGCAACGCAGAAGACAAGTTGACGAGAGCAGCAAAACCATCGGCATCACCTTCGCAATGCTGCTGACGACGACGACGACGACGACGACACACACACACACACACACACACACACACACACACACACACACACACACACACACACACACACACACACACACACACACACACACACACACACACACACACACACACACACACACACACACACACACACACACACACACACACACACACACACACACACACACACACACACACACACACACACCTCGTTCGAGAAAACACTCAAAAGTTGGGTTTGTCGGAGGATTCAAGTCCAACCAGAGCAGCTCCAATAGCTGCGGGCACGCCAACGCCAGCTGCGGGCACGCCAACGTTATCTGCGGGCACGCTAACGCTAGCTGCGGGCACGCTAACGCTAGCTGCACCGCTCGTGTGCTCTTTACCCTCGGTGTATCTCGGGAACTCGGTCAGCACCCTCAACCTTCCGGTCGGGGTCGCCTGACCTCCTGCTCTCTCCGTCCAGACGAACGGACCAGTTAGGATTCCTGGTCCGTCCGGAGACCGCAGCAAGTTACCTCTGAAGCGGACCGCGTCGGTACGGATCTCTGCAGAGCAGCGTAGTCCAGGTCCGCGTTGCCACCGCCGGCCCGTCTCAGCGTCTTCACGGCTCCCAGCAGCTGGACCAGCTCCGCTCTCCGCCACGCAGCGACCAGGGACCCCGAACGCAGCACCGGCGCCGGTCTGCTTCTCTTGCGCGGAGGAGGCTTCATCTCGACAGGACGTTGCTAACACGAACCGGGCTGACGTCAGTGTTCCGATCCTTTAATGGTGGCGTCATTGAATATGTATACCGCCCTCTACCGTAGCGGAGGGTGTCTGCATCCTCATATGAATGGACCTTTCCGTAAAACACGCCCACGTCGTACTTAAATAAAAAGAGGAATATAATTTTACCAATAAACTTTATATTATGCACTTGCAATAACTATTAAACAAGTATTACACCAATATCTACTCACCATTAGTCGTGGTCTCAATAATTACTTCTCTCCTTCATGTTCACGTTTTTTGTGTCATTAATTAGGCCCGAGCGCTTATTCTAGGCGTAATTAGGCCCGAGCGCTTATTCTAGGCGTAATTAGGCCCGAGCGCTTATCCTAGGCGTAATTAGGCCCGAGCGCTTATTCTAGGCGTAATTAGGCCCGAGCGCTTATTCTAGGCGTAATTAGGCCCGAGCGCTTATTCTAGGCGTAATTAGGCCCGAGCGCTTATTCTAGGCGTAATTAGGCCCGAGCGCTTATTCTAGGCGTAATTAGGCCCGAGCGCTTATCCTAGGCGTAATTAGGCCCGAGCGCTTATTCTAGGCGTAATTAGGCCCGAGCGCTTATTCTAGGCGTAATTAGGCCCGAGCGCTTATTCTAGGCGTAATTAGGCCCGAGCGCTTATTCTAGGCGTAATTAGGCCCGAGCGCTTATTCTAGGCGTAATTAGGCCCGAGCGCTTATCCTAGGCGTAATTAGGCCCGAGCGCTTATTCTAGGCGTAATTAGGCCCGAGCGCTTATTCTAGGCGTAAGGGGCGGGGCTATTGCTTTTGCAACGCAGAAGACGACAAGTTGACGAGCGCAGCTCGTCAACCCTCGGCATCCAACGTTGCCATGAGGACGACCAACACACTCACGCACACACACACACCCCGACACTAAACAACACACACGCACACACACAGAGATCCTCAAACACCAGTTGACGAGCGCAGCGAGTCAACCATCGGGCGACCAACACACCCACGCCCACACACACGACACTCAACAGCACACACACACAGACACACACAAACACAAAATGACGAGTTAATCCAGGTTCTTGTGTTTTAATCCAGGTTCTTGTGTTTTAATCCAGGTTCTTGTCCTTTAATCCAGGTTCTTGTCCTTTAATCCAGGTTCTTGTCCTTTTATCCAGGTTCTCGTGTTTTAATCCAGGTTCTTGTCCTTTAATCCAGGTTCTTGTTTTTTAATCCAGGTTCTTGTCCTTTAATCCAGGTTCTTGTCCTTTAATCCAGGTTCTCGTGTTTTAATCCAGGTTCTTGTCCTTTAATACAGGTTCTTGTCCTTTAATCCAGGTTCTCGTGTTTTAATCCAGGTTCTTGTGTTTTAATGCAGGTTCTTGTCCTTTAATCCAGGTTCTTGTGTTTTAATCCAGGTTCTTGTCCTTTAATCCAGGTTCTTGTGTTTTAATCCAGGTTCTTGTCCTCTAATCCAGGTTCTCGTGTTTTAATCCAGGTTCTTGTTCTTTAATCCAGGTTCTTGTCCTTTAATCCAGGTTCTCGTGTTTTAATCCAGGTTCTTGTCCTTTAATCCAGGTTCTTGTGTTTTAATGCAGGTTCTTGTCCTTTAATCCAGGTTCTTGTGTTTTAATCCAGGTTCTTGTCCTTTAATCCAGGTTCTTGTGTTTTAATCCAGGTTCTTGTGTTTTAATCCAGGTTCTTGTCCTTTAATCCAGGTTCTTGTCCTTTAATCCAGGTTCTTGTGTTTTAATGCAGGTTCTTGTCCTTTAATCCAGGTTCTCGTGTTTTAATTCAGGTTCTTGTCCTTTAATCCAGGTTCTTGTGTTTTATTCCAGGTTCTTGTCCTTTAATCCAGGTTCTTGTGTTTTATTCCAGGTTCTTGTCCTTTAATCCAGGTTCTCGTGTTTTATTCCAGGGTTCTTGTCTCTGTGCCGAAGCCTTTTTGATCCCTTCATTGCTCGTTAATGAAGCTAATCAGCTGTTGATAAACCGAGTTTTAAGTCTGACTCCTGGTTTCTTTTCTTCCTCCTCTTCCTCCTCCTCAGTTGGACTCTCCCATTAGCAAAGAAGCTCTCCAAAGACGTTTGTTTTTTATTAATCTTCACTAGTTCACGTCTGTTTTTAGCAACGTATCAAGAGGGGAATGTTTCGTTGGAGAAAGTCCGGTCGTTTTTCAAAATAAAACACCTTTTAGACGCTAATAATCAATACAACGGAAATCGTATACATTAGTTGTCGTACCTGTGTATTGGCAATAGAATAATTACTAAGCATAATGCCAATTATATAATTGATAATTGCAAAAGCAATCAAGTAATCATTAAGTGGAGATTAAACAATGTTAAGTAACTGATCTACAGGGACGGTTAGTCGGACAGTAACTGTCTGCAGAGGTTCCCATTCACGCTTCACCGAAAGACCTTCGTGTGCGGCAGAGTTTCCGTGACAAACAGTTCTGGACTGCATCTCCGTGTTTGACACTTAGTCTCCGTGTTTGACACTTAGTCTCCGTGTTTGACACTTAGTCTCCGTGTTTGACACTTAGTCTCCGTGTTTGACACTTAGTCTCCGTGTTTGACACTTAGTCTCCGTGTTTGACACTTAGTCTCCGTGTTTGACACTTAGTCTCCGTGTTTGACACTTAGTCTCCGTGTTTGACACTCAGAAATTATGACTTCCTCCCTCATTGTTACTTAGAATTTCCCTTTATAAACACCTGCCTGCTGTTCCAAGAACCAAAGAATGTGTGCCTGTATCAGCGAGATGTGCTCACTGCCCTTGGCTTCAGCCGGACAACCGGCGTTCTGCTTGTGTGGGCGGAGCCCCAAGGCCTTGGTAAAATAATTAAAGACCAATCTTACATAATCATGTGTCTTTATTATACATTTATTTAAAGTAACAGAAAACTGAGTTGTTCCTTCTGCTCGGCCCGGTGGTTGGGGACCACTGATCTAGAGTACATGTACTCCTCTGTTACTTTGTTATTTAGAGTACTTGTACTTGTACTCTTCATGTATTCCTCTGCCTTGTTCCTGAGCAGCAGCTCCCGTCTTAGTCCTCCCTCAGCTCGTCTTGGTCCTGCTCTGTCCTCTGTCCTTCTGTCCAGCAGTCAGTTCACTCATCTCTTCGATTGGACCAGCAATGTCCAGCATGTCCAATGTCCCCCCACCGCTATTACTCTCTCCAGGCAGGGTTCTCGTTGGTTCGCTGACCAGGAGAATGTCCTTTTCAGTGTCGACAGACATTGAGGATGACTGGGGACAACGGGGACAAACGGGGACAGGTTCTTGTTGATGGGTAAGCCAATGCCCCAAAATCCATGAACCAGAAAAGCCCTCAGGGAGCACAGACCCCCCCAAGCAGCTCGCTCCCCCCCTAACCGGATCAGAACCCACAGAGCACAGACCCCCCCAAGCAGCTCACCCCCCCCCTAACCGGATCAGAACCCACAGAGCACAGACCCCCCCAAGCAGCTCACCCCCCCCTAACCGGATCAGAACCCACAGAGCACAGACCCCCCCAAGCAGCTCACCCCCCTAACCGGATCAGAACCCACAGAGCACAGACCCCCCCAAGCCGCTCACCCCCCCTAAGAGCACAGACCCCCCCAAGCAGCTCACCCCCCCCCCCTAACCGGATCAGAACCCACAGAGCACAGACCCCCCCAAGCAGCTCACCCCCCCCTAACCGGATCAGAACCCACAGAGCACAGACCCCCCCAAGCAGCTCACCCCCCCCCTAACCGGATCAGAACCCACAGAGCACAGACCCCCCCAAGCAGCTCACCCCCCCCTAACCGGATCAGAACCCACAGAGCACAGACCCCCCCAAGCAGCTCACCCCCCCCTAACCGGATCAGAACCATCAGAGCACAGACCTCCCCCAAGCAGCTCACCCCCCCCTAACCGGATCAGAACCCACAGAGCACAGACCCCCTCCTAACTGGATCTACACCGTCCACATGGTGATCTGGATCAGCACCAGAAGGTTCTAGATTGTTCTCGGTATCTTTAAACACCAACATGAAAACTCAAAGTGAATCAGAGCTGATTTTATTTTTAACTGATTCTTAATCCATAAATGGTTTAATGTTAAAATGTAATATTTGTTCCTGACCTCATTCTGGATCAGAACCAGAAGAAATCCTGAGGTGAGATAGAGATAGAGACCCCCCCCCCCTCCCTCCCTACATGACTGTATTAAACTTCATGAGCATCAGTCAATAATCAATATTGATATTGAGGAACACTTTTTTTTTAAAGCTCCATTTACTGCAATGTTTCAGAGTGATCCAGAATCCAGAATCTCTTCTGGATCAGCACCAACATTTGATCATCTGTTCCTGGAAACATTCCCAACATTCCTGAAACTGTTATCCAGATTCGTCCAGAACCTTTTGAGCTATCTTGCTAGCAGACGGACAGCCTCGGCTCACCTGAACTGTCTCTGATTCAGAGACTCCACCCTCATGGACATGTGACCTCGTCTCTAGAGGTGTCTCAGGATTGATCAGGAGGACACCTTTAAATCCGATGCAGATCAGGCATGCTTCTGTGTGTCCATGGTCCCGTCACTTCCTGCTACGTCCACGTAGAGAAGCTAACAATGCTGCTAACATGGACACACGGATGGACAGGTAAAAGCCATAAAGTCTTAAGAATGCCTCCCCGGGACATTTACTGTCGTCTCACACGCACAGAGAAATTCTCTCCGTCCACCAAGCATCAAAGAAACAAGAATAGTTGACTTTATTTCTTCATTCGGTGAAAAGTACTCAGTGACATATTTACATCCAGAAAGTACATGTTTATTGTCATGGTTACAGCAAGGTACATCCAGACAGAGCAGGGACAGCACAGGGACAGAGTAGGGACAGAGCAGGGACAGAGTAAGGACAGAGCAGGGACAGCACATGGACAGAGCAGGGACAGCACAGGGACAGATCAGGGACAGCGCAGGGACAGAGCGGGGACAGAGTAGGGACAGAGCAGGGACAGAGCGGGGACAGAGCAGGGACAGAGCAGGGACAGAGCAGCTACAGAACAGGACAGCACAGGGACAGCGCAGGGACAGAGCGGGGACAGAGTAGGGACAGAGCAGGGACAGAGTAGGGACAGATCAGGGACAGAGCAGGGACAGAACAGGGACAGAGCAGGGACAGAGCAGGGACAGAACAGGGACAGAGCAGGGACAGCGCAGGGACAGAGCAGGGACAGAGCAGGGACAGAGTAAGGACAGAGCAGGGACAGCACATGGACAGAGCAGGGACAGCACAGGGACAGATCAGGGACAGCGCAGGGACAGAGCGGGGACAGAGCAGGGACAGAGTAGGGACAGAGCAGGGACAGAGCAGGGACAGGACAGGACAGAGCAGGGGCAGCACATGGACAGAGTAGGGACAGCACAGGGACAGAGCAGGGACAGAGCAGGGACAGAGTAGGGACAGATCAGGGACAGAGCAGGGACAGCACAGGGACAGAGCAGGGACAGAGTAGGGACAGAGCAGGGACAGAACAGGGACAGAGCAGGGACAGAGCAGGGACAGAACAGGGACAGAACAGGGACAGCACAGGGACAGCACAGGGACAGAACAGGGACAGAACAGGGATAGAGTAGGGACAGAGCAGGGACAGAGCAGGGACAGAACAGGGACAGAGCAGGGACAGAACAGGGACAGAGCAGGGACAGAACAGGGACAGAGCAGGGACAGAGCAGGGACAGAGCAGGGACAGAGCAGGGACAGAACAGGGACAGAGCAGGGACAGAGCAGGGACAGAGCAGGGACAGAGCAGGGACAGAACAGGGACAGAGCAGGGACAGAGCAGGGACAGAACAGGGACAGAGCAGGGACAGAACAGGGACAGAACAGGGACAGAGCAGGGACAGAGCAGGGACAGAACAGGGACAGAGCAGGGACAGAGCAGGGACAGAACAGGGACAGAGCAGGGACAGAGCAGGGACAGAACAGGGACAGAACAGGGACAGCACAGGGACAGCACAGGGACAGAACAGGGACAGAACAGGGATAGAGTAGGGACAGAGCAGGGACAGAGCAGGGACAGAACAGGGACAGAGCAGGGACAGAACAGGGACAGAGCAGGGACAGAACAGGGACAGAGCAGGGACAGAGCAGGGACAGAGCAGGGACAGAGCAGGGACAGAACAGGGACAGAGCAGGGACAGAGCAGGGACAGAGCAGGGACAGAGCAGGGACAGAGCAGGGACAGAACAGGGACAGAGCAGGGACAGAGCAGGGACAGAACAGGGACAGAGCAGGGACAGAACAGGGACAGAACAGGGACAGAGCAGGGACAGAGCAGGGACAGAACAGGGACAGAGCAGGGACAGAGCAGGGACAGAACAGGGACAGAGCAGGGACAGAGCAGGGACAGAACAGGGACAGAACATAATGAATAATTAATTCTCCTGAACGTTTCATAACCGATAACTTGCACTGCGTGATGACGCTAGTTTTACTGCTGCTAGTACACATCTGTGTATTTGCTGCTGCTGATGTGTCTGTACTTGTATGTTTTTTGTATTTCGTCATTACTGTTACATTTTGCACGACTTCACCGAGAAACATTCCTAGTCTGAACCCTCACCTTCTGATTCTGATTCTGATTCTGATTCTGATTCTGATTCTGATTCTGATTCTGATTCTGATTCGGAGAAAGTATCGATAAACGTGCAGACGCTGCGCTCTTCCCTCCGTAGAACGCGTCATCAGGACATGGCTGTCTCCTCATTTGTCTTCCCTTCATGTCTCAAACACAACGAACGGTGAAGAATGGACGCTGGCTTCTGATTTTCACTGTGATTCGTTAAACCCAGAGTCTGGCCTGGCAGGTTTCCTCATCTCTGAGCAACAAACAACCACAGAGGTCAAGACAAAGCAGCTCGTGTTCCGGACGCATTGTGGACACAAACCAGGGCCGAGAGGAGACACTTGTTTGTTACGTGTCACCGTGTTTCGTACCATGCCGACAGCCAATCACCAGAGCCCTGAGCCGACAGCCAATCACCAGAGCCCTGAGCCGACAGCCAATCACCAGAGCCCTGAGCCGACAGCCAATCACCAGAGCCCTGAGCCACAGAAACTCTCCACGCTTCCAGCTGAATAAATATCATCAGAACCCGGACAAACGTCACGTCTCCGATGTCTCTGATTACATCATCGATCAGTCTCACCCTGGACGCTGTTTGATCGGGTGTGATGTTCCCTCCGGCCACATGGCGGCACCGATAAGGAACGATAAGCACCCGCCCATCTCTGGGTCAGAACCAGCCGTCACACCGTGGACGTCGTTTCAACGGGCCAGGCGGATGTTCCCAAAGACACCATTTACCAGAATAAAAGCATGGAAAGACATTCTCTGGATGGACGAAAGGTGGGCTCTGTGGAGGCGGGGCCAATAACATCAGAATGTTCTAAACCTGATTCTGAAAGAGGCTTTGATGTTACAGATTGTAAGCGTATGTCCACATGGACAACGCTGTCCTCCTTGCAGATCTCTGTGGCTTCAGCCCCCCCCAATGATGAGTTACGTTACTGTAGATCATCGTCTTATCGCGACTATGTCCTCTGGACTATAGTTACTATAGTAACGGGGGTTGGGTGGGCATAAACGGAACCTTGTCCTCGTCCCTCCCGGTGAGCTGTGGGGTTCCTCAAGGCAGCATTCTAGGGCCGTTACTGTTCCTCCTATACATTAACGACATGAATGCTGCCTGTAACTGCAAATTGTTCCTGTTTGCTGATGACTCAGCACTCCTGATTTCGGGAGAGGACAAAGTGCAGGTTGAGGAAGCTCTCAGCTCTGAGGTCACCAGAATCCGTACTTGGCTTACGGATAACAAACTGTCACTACATCTTGGTAAAACAGAATCGATTCTTTTTGGGTCTAAACACTCTCTAAGTGAGATAAATGTTGATGATTTCAAGATCACAGTCGATAATACAGTAATCTCCAGCAAAGAAGAGATTACCTATTTGGGCTGTGTTCTTGACAAATACCTGTCTGGCGATAGTATGGCAACTAAGGTGATCAAAAAAGTCAATCAGAGAACAAGATTTTTGGGCAGAATGTCTGCTTTTGTCTCCAGACTCTTGCTGGAGCCTCGTTCAGCCCCTCTTTGACTATGCTAGCACCTCCTGGTATTCAAACATCAAAATGTCCCTGAAAACCAGGCTCCAAACCTCCCAAAACAAACTGATTGGGCTACTCCTCAATCTGGGGCCCATGACCCACCTTCTTCCTGGACATTTTGCTAGCCTAAAATGGCTCAGGGTAGAAGACAGGGTTAAACAACTCAAAATGGGATTGGCATTTAAAATAGTCAATGCAGCTCTGCCCTCAGTCCCCTCAATCCCTGCATACCTGAATAAACACCTCCACAGATTTAGTGACACCCACAGCCACAACACTAGAGGGAGCTCAAACAACAACCTGATTACCCCCTCCTATAGGACTAACATGGGTAAATCATCTTTTTACAATACTGCCCCCCAGCAACAACCTGCAGAAATACACAGACACTGTACTTTCCTACATCAAGAGCTGTGTAGACACTGTTACATTCAATAAACCCTCAGACTCCGCAACACCGCCTTCAGGTCTGGAAACAAGACCCTCTACAGCGAGGCCGGAGCAGACCTGAGGAGAGGCATCAAGGGGGCCTACAAACGGAGGATTGAGGAGCACTTCGCCGGGAGCAATCCAAGGAGGATGTGGCAGGGAATTCAACCCACAACCCACTACAAGAACAGCAACCAGGCGACTGAACGGGGACGCCTCGCTGGCAGAGGAATTAAATCATTTCTTTGCCCGCTTTGAGGCCGACAGACCGGGCACGGTCACACCCCACCAGCCCCCCCCCCCCCCCCCCCCCCTCTTGCAGCAGCGCACTGATACTTCAGGAACAGGAAGTGAGACGTGTGCTGCGGACGGGAAACCCCAGGAAGGCTGCAGGGCCGGACGGAGTACCTGGGAAGGTACTCAAAGCCTGTGCTGATCAGCTGACCGGGGTCGTCACCACCATCTTCAACCGCTCCCTGTCACAGTCCATCGCCCCCCCCTGCCTGAAGTCATCATCCCGGTCCCCAAGAAGTCGGCCATCGACAGCCTGAATGATGACAGGCCTGTTGCTCTCACGCCTGTGATCATGAAGTGCTTTGAGAGGCTGATGGTAAACCACATCAAAGACACCCCCCCCCCCACTCTGGACCCCCACCAATTCACCTACAGAGCAAACCGCTCCACTGATGATGCCGTCGCCACAGCGCTTCACACTGCACCGAGTCACCTGGACCACCGGGGGCACTACGTGAGGATGCTTTTTGTGGATTGCAGTTCAGCGTTCAACACGATAATCCCGGACATTTTAACGGTTAAACTCTCCACCTCCATCTGCACCTGGATTAAGGACTTCCTGTCTGACCGCACCCAGAGGGTCAGACTCGGCTCCCACCTCTCCCCCACCGTCACTCCCCACACCGGCTCCCCTCAAGGATGTGTACTGAGTCCGCTCCTGTACTGTGTACTGAGTCCACTCCAGCACTGTGTACTGAGTCCGCTCCTGTACTGTGTACTGAGTCTGCTCCAGTACTGTGTACTGAGTCTGCTCCTGTACTGTGTACTGAGTCCGCTCCAGCACTGTGTACTGAGTCCGCTCCTGCACTGTGTACCGAGTCCGCTCCAGCACTGTGTACTGAGTCCGCTCCTGTACTGTGTACTGAGTCCGCTCCAGCACTGTGTACTGAGTCTGCTCCAGCACTGTGTACCGAGTCTGCTCCAGTACTGTGTACTGAGTCCGCTCCTGTACTGTGTACTGAGTCCGCTCCAGCACTGTGTACTGAGTCCGCTCCTGCACTGTGTACCGAGTCCGCTCCAGCACTGTGTACTGAGTCCGCTCCTGCACTGTGTACCGAGTCCGCTCCAGCACTGTGTACTGAGTCCGCTCCTGTACTGTGTACTGAGTCCGCTCCAGCACTGTGTACTGAGTCTGCTCCAGCACTGTGTACCGAGTCTGCTCCAGTACTGTGTACTGAGTCCGCTCCTGTACTGTGTACTGAGTCCGCTCCTGTACTGTGTACTGAGTCCGCTCCTGCACTGTGTACTGAGTCCGCTCCAGCACTGTGTACCGAGTCCGCTCCTGCACTGTGTACTGAGTCCGCTCCAGCACTGTGTACCGAGTCCGCTCCTGTACTGTGTACTGAGTCCGCTCCTGTACTGTGTACCGAGTCCGCTCCTGTACTGTGTACCGAGTCTGCTCCTGTACTGTGTACTGAGTCCGCTCCTGTACTGTGTACCGAGTCCGCTCCAGTACTGTGTACCGAGTCCGCTCCTGTACTGTGTACCGAGTCTGCTCCAGTACTGTGTACTGAGTCTGCTCCTGTACTGTGTACCGAGTCCGCTCCTGTACTGTGTACCGAGTCTGCTCCTGTACTGTGTACTGAGTCCGCTCCTGTACTGTGTACTGAGTCCGCTCCTGTACTGTGTACCGAGTCTGCTCCTGTACTGTGTACTGAGTCCGCTCCTGTACTGTGTACTGAGTCCACTCCTGTACTGTGTACTGAGTCCGCTCCTGTACTCGCTGTACACCTACGACTGCACGCCAACCCATCCCTCCAACGCCATCATCAGGCTCTCTGATGACACCACCGTGGTCGGGCTCATCTCGGGGGAGACGAGTCGGCGTACAGAGATGAGGTTGGTAAACTGGTGGCGTGGTGCTCGGTGAAGAACCTTTCACTGAACGCCACGAAAACTAAAGAACTCATCATGGACTTCTGGAAGCGCAGCCCAGACCCGGCTCCACTGACCATCATGGGGGGCTGCGTGGAGAGGGTCCACTGACCATCATGGGGGGGCTGCGTGGAGAGGGTCCACTGACCATCATGGGGGGCTGCGTGGAGAGGGTCCACTGACCATCATGGGGGGCTGCGTGGAGGGGGTCCCCTCATTCAGGTTCCTGGGGTCCACATCAGGACGACCTGTCCTGGTCTGCTAACACCACGGCGGTGGTGAAGAAGGCCCAGCAGCGACTCCACTTCCTGAGGGTGCTCAGGAGGAACCACCTGGAGGAGAAGCTGCTGGTGGCCTTCTACAGAGCCCCCTGGAGAGCATCCTGGGTACTGCATCATGGTGTGGTACTGCATCACGGCGTGGTACTGCATCACGGCGTGGTACTGCATCACGGTGTAGTACTGCATCACGGTGTGTTACTGCATCAGAGTGTAGTACTGAATCACGGTGTGGTACTGCATCACGGCGTGGTACTGCATCAGAGTGTAGTACTGCATCACGGTGTGGTACTGCATCACGGTGTAGTACTGCATCACGGTGTGGTACTGCATCAGAGTGTAGTACTGCATCAGAGTGTAGTACTGCATCACGGCGTGGTACTGCATCACGGTGTAGTACTGCATCACGGTGTGGTACTGCATCACGGTGTAGTACACAGCAGCAGAGAAGAAAACCCAGCAGAGAGTGATCAACACAGCCCAGAAGATCACCGGCTGCTCTCTGCCCCCCCTGGACTGTATCTCCGGCTGCTCTCTGCCCCCCCCTGGACTGTATCACCGGCTGCTCTCTGCCCCCCCTGGACTGTATCTCCGGCTGCTCTCTGCCCCCCCCTGGACTGTATCACCGGCTGCTCTCTGCCCCCCCTGGACTGTATCACCGGCTGCTCTCTGCCCCCCCTGGACTGTATCACCGGCTGCTCTCTGCCCCCCCTGGACTGTATCACCGGCTGCTCTCTGCCCCCCCTGGACTGTATCTCCGGCTGCTCTCTGCCCCCCCTGGACTGTATCTCCGGCTGCTCTCTGCCCCCCCCCCCCCCCCCCCTGGACTGTATCTCCGGCTCTCGCTACCTCAGCAGAGCTACAAACATTGTCAGAGACTCCTCCCACCCTGGACACACCTTGTTCAACCTGTTGCCCTCAGGGTGGCGCTACAGGCTGAACAAGAGCAGGACCAACAGACTCAGGGACAGTTTTATACCGAGAGCCATCAGAGCTCTGAACAACAATCAGGATTAAACAGGACAACTACTCACTATGTGTACTAAACAATACAACTACTCACTATGTGCAATATCTAAATGTGCAATAACTAATGTACTGTATTTCTCTCACCGCATGCACTGATCACTTTAATTTCACTGAAATTTTTTCACAAATCACTGAATTTTATGTCACATTTGCCTGCATTTTCTTATATTATTATTATGTTGTACTACGCACCGAACGGAGCAGTGCTCCTTATCTCTTTGTATATCCACTATGCAAAGACAATAAAGGCTTTCTATTCTATTCTATTCTATTTCTAAAAGGGTGGAACTGTTTGACTCCTCCCCTCAAAACATGCACCTCTTTGGCCTCCTTCAAAACGGCCCTAAAAATACACCTTTCAGGGGGACAGAAACGGAGATAGTCATCACGACTCTCTCCGGAACAACCCCCCCCCCCCTTTGTCCACCTACGTTGTACATATTATGTGTCTTTTTAATTTATTGTTATTTTGCATCAATTGAGTAATTTAATATTAGTTTTATTTGTATTGTTAAATGTCGATGATTTATGTACGAAGGACTTTCAACGGAAACAAGACCGCAAGAGCTTTTTTGAAATGCTCCTCTTAGACAGGATGTTTGA
Organism: Brachionichthys hirsutus; assembly: GCF_040956055.1. Lineage (NCBI taxonomy): Eukaryota > Metazoa > Chordata > Actinopteri > Lophiiformes > Brachionichthyidae > Brachionichthys > Brachionichthys hirsutus. The sequence continues at coordinate 7,947,555 of NC_090919.1, read as the reverse complement.
CTTTATTTGTACTGTAATACATGCTACTGTGTGACTGTACTTGTACTGTAATACACGCTACTGCTTGACCGTACTTGTACTGTAATACATGCTACTGTTTACTGCACTTGTACTGTAATACATGCTACTGTGTGACCGTACTTGTACTGTAATACACGCTACTGTGTGACCGTACCTGTACTGTAATACACGCTACTGCTTGACCGTACCTGTACTGTAATACATGCTACTGCTTGACCGTACCTGTACTGTAATACACGCTACTGTGTGACCGTACTTGTACTGTAATACACGCTACTGCTTGACCGTACTTGTACTGTAATACACGCTACTGCTTGACCGTACTTGTACTGTAATACACGCTACTGTTTACTGCACTTGTACTGTAATACATGCTACTGTTTGACTGTACTTGTACTGTAATACACGCTACTGTGTGACTGTACTTGTACTGTAATACACGCTACTGTTTGACTGTATTTGTACTGTAATACACGCTACTGTTTGACTGTATTTGTACTGTAATACACGCTACTGTGTGACTGTACTTGTACTGTAATACATGCTACTGTTTGACCGTACTTGTACTGTAATACATGCTACTGTTTGACCGTACTTGTACTGCAACACATGCTACTGTGTGACCGTACTTGTACTGTAATACATACTACTGCGTGACCGTACTTGTACTGTAATACATGCTACTGCGTGACCATACTTGTACTGTAATACATGCTACTGCTTGACCGTACTTGTACTGTAATACATGCTACTGTTTGACCGTACTTGTACTGTAATACATGCTACTGCTTGACCGTACTTGTACTGTAATACATGCTACTGCGTGACCGTACTTGTACTGTAATACATGCTACTGCTTGACCGTACTCGTACTGTAATACATGCTACTGTTTGACCGTACTCGTACTGTAATACATGCTACTGTTTGACCGTACTTGTACTGTAATACACGCTACTGTGTGACCGTACTTGTACTGTAATACACGCTACTGTGTGACCGTACCTGTACTGTAATACACGCTACTGTTTGACCGTACCTGTACTGTAATACACGCTACTGCTTGACCGTACCTGTACTGTAATACATGCTACTGTTTGACCGTACTTGTACTGTAATACATGCTACTGTTTGACCGTACTTGTACTGTAATACATGCTACTGTTTGACCGTACTCGTACTGTAATACATGCTACTGTGTGACCGTACTTGTACTGTAATACATGCTACTGTGTGACCGTACTTGTACTGTAATACACGCTACTGTGTGACTGTACTTGTACTGTAATACATGCTACTGTTTGACTGTACTTGTACTGTAATACATGCTACTGTGTGACCGTACTTGTACTGTAATACACGCTACTGTGTGACCGTACCTGTACTGTAATACACGCTACTGTTTGACCGTACCTGTACTGTAATACACACTACTGCTTGACCGTACCTGTACTGTAATACACGCTACTGCTTGACCGTACCTGTACTGTAATACACGCTACTGTGTGACCGTACTTGTACTGTAATACACGCTACTGCTTGACCGTACTTGTACTGTAATACACGCTACTGCTTGACCGTACTTGTACTGTAATACACGCTACTGTGTGACCGTACCTGTACTGTAATACACGCTACTGCTTGACCGTACTTGTACTGTAATACACGCTACTGTGTGACCGTACCTGTACTGTAATACACGCTACTGCTTGACCGTACCTTTACTGTAATACATGCTACTGTGTGACCGTACTTGTACTGTAATACACGCTACTGTGTGACCGTACTTGTACTGTAATACACGCTACTGTGTGACCGTACTTGTACTGTAATACACGCTACTGTGTGACCGTACCTGTACTGTAATACACGCTACTGTTTGACCGTACCTGTACTGTAATACACGCTACTGCTTGACCGTACCTGTACTGTAATACACGCTACTGCGTGACCGTACCTGTACTGTAATACACGCTACTGTGTGACTGTACTTGTACTGTAATACACGCTACTGCTTGACCGTACTTGTACTGTAATACACGCTACTGCGTGACCGTACCTGTACTGTAATACACGCTACTGTGTGACCGTACCTGTACTGTAATACACGCTACTGTTTGACCGTACTCGTACTGTAATACACGCTACTGTGTGACCGTACTTGTACTGTAATACACGCTACTGTGTGACTGTACTTGTACTGTAATGCACGCTACTGTTTGACCGTACCTGTACTGTAATACACGCTACTGTTTGACCGTACCTGTACTGTAATACACGCTACTGCTTGACCGTACCTGTACTGTAATACACGCTACTGTGTGACTGTACTTGTACTGTAATACACGCTACTGTTTGATTGTACTTGTACTGTAATACACGCTACTGCTTGACCGTACTTGTACTGTAATACATGCTACTGCTTGACCGTACTTGTACTGTAATACACGCTACTGCTTGACCGTACTTGTACTGTAATACACGCTACTGCTTGACCGTACTTGTACTGTAATACACGCTACTGCTTGACCGTACTTGTACTGTAATACACGCTACTGCGTGACTGTACTTGTACTGTAACACACGCTACTGTGTGACCGTACCTGTACTGTAATACACGCTACTGTTTGACCGTACCTGTACTGTAATACACGCTACTGCTTGACCGTACCTGTACTGTAATACATGCTACTGTTTGACCGTACTTGTACTGTAATACATGCTACTGTTTGACCGTACTCGTACTGTAATACATGCTACTGTTTGACCGTACTCGTACTGTAATACATGCTACTGTTTGACTGTACTCGTACTGTAATACATGCTACTGTGTGACCGTACTTGTACTGTAATACATGCTACTGTGTGACCGTACTTGTACTGTAATACACGCTACTGTGTGACCGTACCTGTACTGTAATACACGCTACTGCTTGACCGTACCTGTACTGTAATACACGCTACTGCTTGACCGTACCTGTACTGTAATACACGCTACTGTGTGACCGTACTTGTACTGTAATACACGCTACTGCTTGACCGTACTTGTACTGTAATACACGCTACTGCTTGACCGTACTTGTACTGTAATACACGCTACTGTTTGACCGTACTTGTACTGTAATACATGCTACTGCTTGACCATACTTGTACTGTAATACACGCTACTGTGTGACCGTACCTGTACTGTAATACACGCTACTGTGTGACCGTACCTGTACTGTAATACACGCTACTGCTTGACCGTACTTGTACTGTAATACACGCTACTGTGTGACCGTACCTGTACTGTAATACACGCTACTGCTTGACCGTACCTTTACTGTAATACATGCTACTGTGTGACCGTACTTGTACTGTAATACACGCTACTGTGTGACCGTACTTGTACTGTAATACACGCTACTGTGTGACCGTACCTGTACTGTAATACACGCTACTGCTTGACCGTACCTGTACTGTAATACACGCTACTGCGTGACCGTACCTGTACTGTAATACACGCTACTGTGTGACCGTACTTGTACTGTAATACACGCTACTGCTTGACCGTACTTGTACTGTAATACACGCTACTGCGTGACCGTACCTGTACTGTAATACACGCTACTGTGTGACCGTACCTGTACTGTAATACACGCTACTGTTTGACCGTACTCGTACTGTAATACACGCTACTGTGTGACCGTACTTGTACTGTAATACACGCTACTGTGTGACCGTACTTGTACTGTAATGCACGCTACTGTTTGACCGTACCTGTACTGTAATACACGCTACTGTTTGACCGTACCTGTACTGTAATACACGCTACTGCTTGACCGTACCTGTACTGTAATACACGCTACTGTGTGACTGTACTTGTACTGTAATACACGCTACTGTTTGACCGTACCTGTACTGTAATACACGCTACTGCTTGACCGTACCTGTACTGTAATACACGCTACTGTGTGACTGTACTTGTACTGTAATACACGCTACTGTTTGATTGTACTTGTACTGTAATACACGCTACTGCTTGACCGTACTTGTACTGTAATACACGCTACTGCTTGACCGTACTTGTACTGTAATACACGCTACTGCTTGACCGTACCTGTACTGTAATACACGCTACTGCTTGACCGTACCTGTACTGTAATACACGCTACTGTGTGACTGTACTTGTACTGTAATACACGCTACTGTTTGATTGTACTTGTACTGTAATACACGCTACTGCTTGACCGTACTTGTACTGTAATACACGCTACTGCTTGACCGTACTTGTACTGTAATACACGCTACTGCTTGACCGTACTTGTACTGTAATACACGCTACTGTTTGACCGTACTTGTACTGTAATACACGCTACTGCTTGACCGTACTTGTACTGTAATACACGCTACTGTGTGACCGTACCTGTACTGTAATACACGCTACTGTGTGACCGTACCTGTACTGTAATACACGCTACTGCTTGACCGTACTTGTACTGTAATACACGCTACTGTGTGACCGTACCTGTACTGTAATACACGCTACTGCTTGACCGTACCTTTACTGTAATACATGCTACTGTGTGACCGTACTTGTACTGTAATACACGCTACTGTTTGATTGTACTTGTACTGTAATACACGCTACTGCTTGACCGTACTTGTACTGTAATACACGCTACTGCTTGACCGTACTTGTACTGTAATACACGCTACTGCTTGACCGTACTTGTACTGTAATACACGCTACTGTTTGACCGTACTTGTACTGTAATACACGCTACTGCTTGACCGTACTTGTACTGTAATACACGCTACTGTGTGACCGTACCTGTACTGTAATACACGCTACTGTGTGACCGTACCTGTACTGTAATACACGCTACTGCTTGACCGTACTTGTACTGTAATACACGCTACTGTGTGACCGTACCTGTACTGTAATACACGCTACTGCTTGACCGTACCTTTACTGTAATACACGCTACTGTGTGACCGTACTTGTACTGTAATACACGCTACTGTGTGACCGTACTTGTACTGTAATACACGCTACTGTGTGACCGTACCTGTACTGTAATACACGCTACTGTTTGACCGTACCTGTACTGTAATACACGCTACTGATTGACCGTACCTGTACTGTAATACACGCTACTGCGTGACCGTACCTGTACTGTAATACACGCTACTGTGTGACTGTACTTGTACTGTAATACACGCTACTGCTTGACCGTACTTGTACTGTAATACACGCTACTGCGTGACCGTACCTGTACTGTAATACACGCTACTGTGTGACCGTACCTGTACTGTAATACACGCTACTGTTTGACCGTACTCGTACTGTAATACACGCTACTGTGTGACCGTACTTGTACTGTAATACACGCTACTGTGTGACCGTACTTGTACTGTAATGCACGCTACTGTTTGACCGTACCTGTACTGTAATACACGCTACTGTTTGACCGTACCTGTACTGTAATACACGCTACTGCTTGACCGTACCTGTACTGTAATACACGCTACTGTGTGACTGTACTTGTACTGTAATACACGCTACTGTTTGATTGTACTTGTACTGTAATACACGCTACTGCTTGACCGTACTCGTACTGTAATACATGCTACTGCTTGACCGTACTTGTACTGTAATACACGCTACTGCTTGACCGTACCTGTACTGTAATACACGCTACTGCTTGACCGTACCTGTACTGTAATACACGCTACTGCTTGACCGTACCTGTACTGTAATACACGCTACTGCTTGACCGTACCTGTACTGTAATACACGCTACTGTGTGACCGTACTTGTACTGTAATACACGCTACTGCTTGACCGTACTTGTACTGTAATACACGCTACTGCTTGACCGTACTTGTACTGTAATACACGCTACTGTTTGACCGTACTTGTACTGTAATACATGCTACTGCTTGACCATACTTGTACTGTAATACACGCTACTGTGTGACCGTACCTGTACTGTAATACACGCTACTGTGTGACCGTACCTGTACTGTAATACACGCTACTGCTTGACCGTACTTGTACTGTAATACACGCTACTGTGTGACCGTACCTGTACTGTAATACACGCTACTGCTTGACCGTACCTTTACTGTAATACACGCTACTGTTTGACCGTACTTGTACTGCAATACATGCTACTGTGTGACCGTACTTGTACTGTAATACACGCTACTGTTTGACTGTACTTGTACTGTAATACACGCTACTGTTTGACTGTATTTGTACTGTAATACACGCTCCTGTTTGACTGTACTTGTACTGTAATACACGCTACTGTTTGACTGTACTTGTACTGTAATACACGCTACTGTGTGACCGTACTTGTACTGTAATACACGCTACTGCGTGACCGTACTTGTACTGTAATACACGCTACTGTTTGACCGTACTTGTACTGTAATACACGCTACTGTGTGACCGTACTTGTACTGTAATACACGCTACTGTTTGACCGTACTTGTACTGTAATGCACGCTACTGTTTGACTGTACTTGTACTGTAATACACGCTACTGTGTGACTGTACTTGTACTGTAATACACGCTACTGTGTGACTGTACTTGTACTGTAATACACGCTACTGTGTGACTGTACTTGTACTGTAATACACGCTACTGTGTGACTGTACTTGTACTGTAATACACGCTACTGTTTGATTGTACTTGTACTGTAATACACGCTGTGTGACTGTACTTGTACTGTAATACACGCTACTGTTTGACTGTACTTGTACTGTAATACACGCTACTGTGTGACTGTACTTGTACTGTAATACACGCTACTGTTTGACTGTACTTGTACTGTAATACACGCTACTGTTTGACTGTACTTGTACTGTAATACACGCCACTGTTGACTGTACTTGTACTGTAATACACGCCACTGTTGACTGTACTTGTACTGTAATACACGCTACTGTGTGACTGTACTTGTACTGTAATACACGCTACTGTTTGACTGTACTTGTACTGTAATACACGCTACTGCGTGACCGTACTTGTACTGTAATACACGCTACTGCGTGACCGTACTTGTACTGTAATACATGCTACTGTTGACTGTACTTGTACTGTAATACATGCTACTGTTGACTGTACTTGTACTGTAATACATGCTACTGTGTGACTGTACTTGTACTGTAATACATGCTACTGTGTGACTGTACTTGTACTGTAATACATGCTACTGTTGACTGTACTTGTACTGTAATACATGCTACTGTGTGACTGTACTTGTACTGTAATACATGCTACTGTGTGACCGTACTTGTACTGTAATACACGCTACTGTGTGACCGTACCTGTACTGTAATACACGCTACTGCTTGACTGTACTTGTACTGTAATACACGCTACTGTGTGACTGTACTTGTACTGTAATACACGCTACTGTGTGACTGTACTTGTACTGTAATACACGCTACTGTTTGACTGTACTTGTACTGTAATACACGCTACTGTTTGACTGTACTTGTACTGTAATACACGCTACTGTGTGACTGTACTTGTACTGTAATACACGCTACTGTTTGACTGTACTTGTACTGTAATACACGCTACTGTTTACTGTACTTGTACTGTAATACACGCCACTGTTGACTGTACTTGTACTGTAATACACGCTACTGTTTGACCGTACTTGTACTGTAATACACGCTACTGCTTGACCGTACTTGTACTGTAATACACGCTACTGCGTGACCGTACTTGTACTGTAATACACGCTACTGTTTGACCGTACTTGTACTGTAATACATGCTACTGTTGACTGTACTTGTACTGTAATACATGCTACTGTTGACTGTACTTGTACTGTAATACATGCTACTGTGTGACTGTACTTGTACTGTAATACACGCTACTGTGTGACCGTACTTGTACTGTAATACACGCTACTGTTTGACCGTACTTGTACTGTAATACACGCTACTGTGTGACCGTACTTGTACTGTAATACACGCTACTGTTTGACCGTACTTGTACTGTAATGCACACTACTGTTTGACCGTACTTGTACTGTAATACACGCTACTGTGTGACTGTACTTGTACTGTAATACACGCTACTGTGTGACTGTACTTGTACTGTAATACACGCTACTGTTTGATTGTACTTGTACTGTAATACACGCTACTGTGTGACTGTACTTGTACTGTAATACACGCTACTGTTTGACTGTACTTGTACTGTAATACACGCTACTGTTTACTGTACTTGTACTGTAATACACGCTACTGTTTGACTGTACTTGTACTGTAATACACGCTACTGTGTGACCGTACCTGTACTGTAATACACGCTACTGCTTGACCGTACTTGTACTGTAATACACGCTACTGTGTGACCGTACCTGTACTGTAATACACGCTACTGCTTGACCGTACCTTTACTGTAATACACGCTACTGTGTGACCGTACTTGTACTGTAATACACGCTACTGTTTGATTGTACTTGTACTGTAATACACGCTACTGCTTGACCGTACTTGTACTGTAATACACGCTACTGCTTGACCGTACTTGTACTGTAATACACGCTACTGCTTGACCGTACTTGTACTGTAATACACGCTACTGTTTGACCGTACTTGTACTGTAATACACGCTACTGCTTGACCGTACTTGTACTGTAATACACGCTACTGTGTGACCGTACCTGTACTGTAATACACGCTACTGTGTGACCGTACCTGTACTGTAATACACGCTACTGCTTGACCGTACTTGTACTGTAATACACGCTACTGTGTGACCGTACCTGTACTGTAATACACGCTACTGCTTGACCGTACCTTTACTGTAATACATGCTACTGTGTGACCGTACTTGTACTGTAATACACGCTACTGTGTGACCGTACTTGTACTGTAATACACGCTACTGTGTGACCGTACCTGTACTGTAATACACGCTACTGTTTGACCGTACCTGTACTGTAATACACGCTACTGATTGACCGTACCTGTACTGTAATACACGCTACTGCGTGACCGTACCTGTACTGTAATACACGCTACTGTGTGACCGTACTTGTACTGTAATACACGCTACTGCTTGACCGTACTTGTACTGTAATACACGCTACTGCGTGACCGTACCTGTACTGTAATACACGCTACTGTGTGACCGTACCTGTACTGTAATACACGCTACTGTTTGACCGTACTCGTACTGTAATACACGCTACTGTGTGACCGTACTTGTACTGTAATACACGCTACTGTGTGACCGTACTTGTACTGTAATGCACGCTACTGTTTGACCGTACTTGTACTGTAATACACGCTACTGTGTGACCGTACCTGTACTGTAATACACGCTACTGCTTGACCGTACTTGTACTGTAATACACGCTACTGTGTGACCGTACCTGTACTGTAATACACGCTACTGCTTGACCGTACCTTTACTGTAATACATGCTACTGTGTGACCGTACTTGTACTGTAATACACGCTACTGTTTGATTGTACTTGTACTGTAATACACGCTACTGCTTGACCGTACTTGTACTGTAATACACGCTACTGCTTGACCGTACTTGTACTGTAATACACGCTACTGCTTGACCGTACTTGTACTGTAATACACGCTACTGTTTGACCGTACTTGTACTGTAATACACGCTACTGCTTGACCGTACTTGTACTGTAATACACGCTACTGTGTGACCGTACCTGTACTGTAATACACGCTACTGTGTGACCGTACCTGTACTGTAATACACGCTACTGCTTGACCGTACTTGTACTGTAATACACGCTACTGTGTGACCGTACCTGTACTGTAATACACGCTACTGCTTGACCGTACCTTTACTGTAATACATGCTACTGTGTGACCGTACTTGTACTGTAATACACGCTACTGTGTGACCGTACTTGTACTGTAATACACGCTACTGTGTGACCGTACCTGTACTGTAATACACGCTACTGTTTGACCGTACCTGTACTGTAATACACGCTACTGATTGACCGTACCTGTACTGTAATACACGCTACTGCGTGACCGTACCTGTACTGTAATACACGCTACTGTGTGACCGTACTTGTACTGTAATACACGCTACTGCTTGACCGTACTTGTACTGTAATACACGCTACTGCGTGACCGTACCTGTACTGTAATACACGCTACTGTGTGACCGTACCTGTACTGTAATACACGCTACTGTTTGACCGTACTCGTACTGTAATACACGCTACTGTGTGACCGTACTTGTACTGTAATACACGCTACTGTGTGACCGTACTTGTACTGTAATGCACGCTACTGTTTGACCGTACCTGTACTGTAATACACGCTACTGTTTGACCGTACCTGTACTGTAATACACGCTACTGCTTGACCGTACCTGTACTGTAATACACGCTACTGTGTGACTGTACTTGTACTGTAATACACGCTACTGTTTGATTGTACTTGTACTGTAATACACGCTACTGCTTGACCGTACTCGTACTGTAATACACGCTACTGCTTGACCGTACTTGTACTGTAATACACGCTACTGCTTGACCGTACTTGTACTGTAATACACGCTACTGCTTGACCGTACCTGTACTGTAATACACGCTACTGCTTGACCGTACCTGTACTGTAATACACGCTACTGCTTGACCGTACCTGTACTGTAATACACGCTACTGTGTGACCGTACTTGTACTGTAATACACGCTACTGCTTGACCGTACTTGTACTGTAATACACGCTACTGCTTGACCGTACTTGTACTGTAATACACGCTACTGTTTGACCGTACTTGTACTGTAATACATGCTACTGCTTGACCATACTTGTACTGTAATACACGCTACTGTGTGACCGTACCTGTACTGTAATACACGCTACTGTGTGACCGTACCTGTACTGTAATACACGCTACTGCTTGACCGTACTTGTACTGTAATACACGCTACTGTGTGACCGTACCTGTACTGTAATACACGCTACTGCTTGACCGTACCTTTACTGTAATACACGCTACTGTTTGACCGTACTTGTACTGCAATACATGCTACTGTGTGACCGTACTTGTACTGTAATACACGCTACTGTTTGACTGTACTTGTACTGTAATACACGCTACTGTTTGACTGTATTTGTACTGTAATACACGCTCCTGTTTGACTGTACTTGTACTGTAATACACGCTACTGTTTGACCGTACTTGTACTGTAATACACGCTACTGTGTGACCGTACTTGTACTGTAATACACGCTACTGCGTGACCGTACTTGTACTGTAATACACGCTACTGCTTGACCGTACTTGTACTGTAATACACGCTACTGTTTGACCGTACTTGTATTGTAATACACGCTACTGTGTGACCGTACTTGTACTGTAATACACGCTACTGTTTGACCGTACTTGTACTGTAATGCACGCTACTGTTTGACTGTACTTGTACTGTAATACACGCTACTGTGTGACTGTACTTGTACTGTAATACACGCTACTGTGTGACTGTACTTGTACTGTAATACACGCTACTGTGTGACTGTACTTGTACTGTAATACACGCTACTGTGTGACTGTACTTGTACTGTAATACACGCTACTGTTTGATTGTACTTGTACTGTAATACACGCTACTGTGTGACTGTACTTGTACTGTAATACACGCTACTGTTTGACTGTACTTGTACTGTAATACACGCTACTGTGTGACTGTACTTGTACTGTAATACACGCTACTGTTTGACTGTACTTGTACTGTAATACACGCTACTGTTTGACTGTACTTGTACTGTAATACACGCTACTGTTTACTGTACTTGTACTGTAATACACGCCACTGTTGACTGTACTTGTACTGTAATACACGCTACTGTGTGACTGTACTTGTACTGTAATACACGCTACTGTTTGACTGTACTTGTACTGTAATACACGCTACTGCGTGACCGTACTTGTACTGTAATACACGCTACTGCGTGACCGTACTTGTACTGTAATACATGCTACTGTTGACTGTACTTGTACTGTAATACATGCTACTGTTGACTGTACTTGTACTGTAATACATGCTACTGTGTGACTGTACTTGTACTGTAATACATGCTACTGTGTGACTGTACTTGTACTGTAATACATGCTACTGTTGACTGTACTTGTACTGTAATACATGCTACTGTGTGACTGTACTTGTACTGTAATACATGCTACTGTGTGACCGTACTTGTACTGTAATACACGCTACTGTGTGACCGTACCTGTACTGTAATACACGCTACTGCTTGACTGTACTTGTACTGTAATACACGCTACTGTGTGACTGTACTTGTACTGTAATACACGCTACTGTGTGACTGTACTTGTACTGTAATACACGCTACTGTTTGACTGTACTTGTACTGTAATACACGCTACTGTTTGACTGTACTTGTACTGTAATACACGCTACTGTGTGACTGTACTTGTACTGTAATACACGCTACTGTTTGACTGTACTTGTACTGTAATACACGCTACTGTTTACTGTACTTGTACTGTAATACACGCCACTGTTGACCGTACTTGTACTGTAATACACGCTACTGTTTGACCGTACTTGTACTGTAATACACGCTACTGCTTGACCGTACTTGTACTGTAATACACGCTACTGCGTGACCGTACTTGTACTGTAATACACGCTACTGTGTGACCGTACTTGTACTGTAATACATGCTACTGTTGACTGTACTTGTACTGTAATACATGCTACTGTTGACTGTACTTGTACTGTAATACATGCTACTGTGTGACTGTACTTGTACTGTAATACATGCTACTGTGTGACCGTACTTGTACTGTAATACACGCTACTGTTTGACCGTACTTGTACTGTAATACACGCTACTGTGTGACCGTACTTGTACTGTAATACACGCTACTGTTTGACCGTACTTGTACTGTAATGCACACTACTGTTTGACCGTACTTGTACTGTAATACACGCTACTGTGTGACTGTACTTGTACTGTAATACACGCTACTGTGTGACTGTACTTGTACTGTAATACACGCTACTGTTTGATTGTACTTGTACTGTAATACACGCTACTGTGTGACTGTACTTGTACTGTAATACACGCTACTGTTTGACTGTACTTGTACTGTAATACACGCTACTGTTTACTGTACTTGTACTGTAATACACGCCACTGTTGACTGTACTTGTACTGTAATACATGCTACTGTTGACTGTACTTGTACTGTAATACATGCTACTGTTGACTGTACTTGTACTGTAATACATGCTACTGTGTGACTGTACTTGTACTGTAATACATGCTACTGTGTGACTGTACTTGTACTGTAATACATGCTACTGTTGACTGTACTTGTACTGTAATACATGCTACTGTTGACTGTACTTGTACTGTAATACACGCTACTGTTTGACTGTACTTGTACTGTAATACACGCTACTGCGTGACCGTACTTGTACTGTAATACACGCTACTGCGTGACCGTACTTGTACTGTAATACATGCTACTGTTGACCGTACTTGTACTGTAATACATGCTACTGTTGACTGTACTTGTACTGTAATACATGCTACTGTGTGACTGTACTTGTACTGTAATACATGCTACTGTGTGACTGTACTTGTACTGTAATACATGCTACTGTTGACTGTACTTGTACTGTAATACATGCTACTGTGTGACCGTACTTGTACTGTAATACACGCTACTGTGTGACCGTACCTGTACTGTAATACACGCTACTGCTTGACTGTACTTGTACTGTAATACACGCTACTGTGTGACTGTACTTGTACTGTAATACACGCTACTGTGTGACTGTACTTGTACTGTAATACACGCTACTGTTTGACTGTACTTGTACTGTAATACACGCTACTGTTTGACTGTACTTGTACTGTAATACACGCTACTGTGTGACTGTACTTGTACTGTAATACACGCTACTGTTTGACTGTACTTGTACTGTAATACACGCTACTGTTTACTGTACTTGTACTGTAATACACGCCACTGTTGACTGTACTTGTACTGTAATACACGCTACTGTTTGACCGTACTTGTACTGTAATACACGCTACTGCTTGACCGTACTTGTACTGTAATACACGCTACTGCGTGACCGTACTTGTACTGTAATACACGCTACTGTGTGACCGTACTTGTACTGTAATACATGCTACTGTTGACTGTACTTGTACTGTAATACATGCTACTGTTGACTGTACTTGTACTGTAATACATGCTACTGTGTGACTGTACTTGTACTGTAATACATGCTACTGTGTGACCGTACTTGTACTGTAATACACGCTACTGTTTGACCGTACTTGTACTGTAATACACGCTACTGTGTGACCGTACTTGTACTGTAATACACGCTACTGTTTGACCGTACTTGTACTGTAATGCACACTACTGTTTGACCGTACTTGTACTGTAATACACGCTACTGTGTGACTGTACTTGTACTGTAATACACGCTACTGTGTGACTGTACTTGTACTGTAATACACGCTACTGTTTGATTGTACTTGTACTGTAATACACGCTACTGTGTGACTGTACTTGTACTGTAATACACGCTACTGTTTGACTGTACTTGTACTGTAATACACGCTACTGTTTACTGTACTTGTACTGTAATACACGCCACTGTTGACTGTACTTGTACTGTAATACATGCTACTGTTGACTGTACTTGTACTGTAATACATGCTACTGTTGACTGTACTTGTACTGTAATACATGCTACTGTGTGACTGTACTTGTACTGTAATACATGCTACTGTGTGACTGTACTTGTACTGTAATACATGCTACTGTTGACTGTACTTGTACTGTAATACATGCTACTGTTGACTGTACTTGTACTGTAATACACGCTACTGTTTGACTGTACTTGTACTGTAATACACGCTACTGCGTGACCGTACTTGTACTGTAATACACGCTACTGCGTGACCGTACTTGTACTGTAATACATGCTACTGTTGACCGTACTTGTACTGTAATACATGCTACTGTTGACTGTACTTGTACTGTAATACATGCTACTGTGTGACTGTACTTGTACTGTAATACATGCTACTGTGTGACTGTACTTGTACTGTAATACATGCTACTGTTGACTGTACTTGTACTGTAATACATGCTACTGTGTGACTGTACTTGTACTGTAATACATGCTACTGTGTGACCGTACTTGTACTGTAATACACGCTACTGCTTGACTGTACTTGTACTGTACTACACGCTACTGTGTGACTGTACTTGTACTGTAATACACGCTACTGTGTGACTGTACTTGTACTGTAATACACGCTACTGTTTGACTGTACTTGTACTGTAATACACGCTACTGTTTGACTGTACTTGTACTGTAATACACGCTACTGTGTGACTGTACTTGTACTGTAATACACGCTACTGTTTGACTGTACTTGTACTGTAATACACGCTACTGTTTACTGTACTTGTACTGTAATACACGCCACTGTTGACTGTACTTGTACTGTAATACACGCTACTGTTTGACCGTACTTGTACTGTAATACACGCTACTGCTTGACCGTACTTGTACTGTAATACACGCTACTGCGTGACCGTACTTGTACTGTAATACACGCTACTGTGTGACCGTACTTGTACTGTAATACATGCTACTGTTGACTGTACTTGTACTGTAATACATGCTACTGTTGACTGTACTTGTACTGTAATACATGCTACTGTGTGACTGTACTTGTACTGTAATACATGCTACTGTGTGACCGTACTTGTACTGTAATACACGCTACTGTTTGACCGTACTTGTACTGTAATACACGCTACTGTGTGACCGTACTTGTACTGTAATACACGCTACTGTTTGACCGTACTTGTACTGTAATGCACGCTACTGTTTGACCGTACTTGTACTGTAATACACGCTACTGTGTGACTGTACTTGTACTGTAATACACGCTACTGTGTGACTGTACTTGTACTGTAATACACGCTACTGTTTGATTGTACTTGTACTGTAATACACGCTACTGTGTGACTGTACTTGTACTGTAATACACGCTACTGTTTGACTGTACTTGTACTGTAATACACGCTACTGTTTACTGTACTTGTACTGTAATACACGCCACTGTTGACTGTACTTGTACTGTAATACACGCTACTGCGTGACCGTACTTGTACTGTAATACACGCTACTGCGTGGCCGTACTTGTACTGTAATACATGCTACTGTTGACTGTACTTGTACTGTAATACATGCTACTGTGTGACTGTACTTGTACTGTAATACATGCTACTGTGTGACTGTACTTGTACTGTAATACATGCTACTGTTGACTGTACTTGTACTGTAATACATGCTACTGTTGACTGTACTTGTACTGTAATACATGCTACTGTGTGACTGTACTTGTACTGTAATACATGCTACTGTGTGACCGTACTTGTACTGTAATACACGCTACTGTGTGACCGTACCTGTACTGTAATACACGCTACTGCTTGACTGTACTTGTACTGTAATACACGCTACTGTTTGACTGTACTTGTACTGTAATACACGCTACTGTGTGACTGTACCTGTACTGTAATACACGCTACTGTGTGACGGTACTTGTACTGTAATACACGCTACTGTTTGACTGTACTTGTACTGTAATACACGCTACTGTTTGACTGTACTTGTACTGTAATACACGCTACTGTGTGACTGTACTTGTACTGTAATACACGCTACTGTTTGACTGTACTTGTACTGTAATACACGCTACTGTTTGACTGTACTTGTACTGTAATACACGCTACTGTTTACTGTACTTGTACTGTAATACACGCCACTGTTGACTGTACTTGTACTGTAATACATGCTACTGTGTGACTGTACTTGTACTGTAATACACGCTACTGTTTGACTGTACTTGTACTGTAATACACGCTACTGCTTGACCGTACTTGTACTGTAATACACGCTACTGCGTGACCGTACTTGTACTGTAATACATGCTACTGTTGACTGTACTTGTACTGTAATACATGCTACTGTTGACTGTACTTGTACTGTAATACATGCTACTGTGTGACTGTACTTGTACTGTAATACATGCTACTGTTGACTGTACTTGTACTGTAATACATGCTACTGTGTGACCGTACTTGTACTGTAATACACGCTACTGTGTGACCGTACCTGTACTGTAATACACGCTACTGCTTGACTGTACTTGTACTGTAATACACGCTACTGTGTGACTGTACTTGTACTGTAATACACGCTACTGTGTGACTGTACTTGTACTGTAATACACGCTACTGTTTGACTGTACTTGTACTGTAATACACGCTACTGTTTGACTGTACTTGTACTGTAATACACGCTACTGTGTGACTGTACTTGTACTGTAATACACGCTACTGTTTGACTGTACTTGTACTGTAATACACGCTACTGTTTGACTGTACTTGTACTGTAATACACGCTACTGTTTACTGTACTTGTACTGTAATACACGCCACTGTTGACTGTACTTGTACTGTAATACATGCTACTGTGTGACTGTACTTGTACTGTAATACACGCTACTGTTTGACTGTACTTGTACTGTAATACACGCTACTGCTTGACCGTACTTGTACTGTAATACACGCTACTGCGTGACCGTACTTGTACTGTAATACATGCTACTGTTGACTGTACTTGTACTGTAATACATGCTACTGTTGACTGTACTTGTACTGTAATACATGCTACTGTGTGACTGTACTTGTACTGTAATACATGCTACTGTTGACTGTACTTGTACTGTAATACATGCTACTGTGTGACCGTACTTGTACTGTAATACACGCTACTGTGTGACCGTACCTGTACTGTAATACACGCTACTGCTTGACTGTACTTGTACTGTAATACACGCTACTGTGTGACTGTACTTGTACTGTAATACACGCTACTGTGTGACTGTACTTGTACTGTAATACACGCTACTGTTTGACTGTACTTGTACTGTAATACACGCTACTGTTTGACTGTACTTGTACTGTAATACACGCTACTGTGTGACTGTACTTGTACTGTAATACACGCTACTGTTTGACTGTACTTGTACTGTAATACACGCTACTGTTTACTGTACTTGTACTGTAATACACGCCACTGTTGACTGTACTTGTACTGTAATACACGCTACTGTTTGACCGTACTTGTACTGTAATACACGCTACTGCTTGACCGTACTTGTACTGTAATACACGCTACTGCGTGACCGTACTTGTACTGTAATACACGCTACTGTGTGACCGTACTTGTACTGTAATACATGCTACTGTTGACTGTACTTGTACTGTAATACATGCTACTGTTGACTGTACTTGTACTGTAATACATGCTACTGTGTGACTGTACTTGTACTGTAATACATGCTACTGTGTGACCGTACTTGTACTGTAATACACGCTACTGTTTGACCGTACTTGTACTGTAATACACGCTACTGTGTGACCGTACTTGTACTGTAATACACGCTACTGTTTGACCGTACTTGTACTGTAATGCACACTACTGTTTGACCGTACTTGTACTGTAATACACGCTACTGTGTGACTGTACTTGTACTGTAATACACGCTACTGTGTGACTGTACTTGTACTGTAATACACGCTACTGTTTGATTGTACTTGTACTGTAATACACGCTACTGTGTGACTGTACTTGTACTGTAATACACGCTACTGTTTGACTGTACTTGTACTGTAATACACGCTACTGTTTACTGTACTTGTACTGTAATACACGCCACTGTTGACTGTACTTGTACTGTAATACATGCTACTGTTGACTGTACTTGTACTGTAATACATGCTACTGTTGACTGTACTTGTACTGTAATACATGCTACTGTGTGACTGTACTTGTACTGTAATACATGCTACTGTGTGACTGTACTTGTACTGTAATACATGCTACTGTTGACTGTACTTGTACTGTAATACATGCTACTGTTGACTGTACTTGTACTGTAATACACGCTACTGTTTGACTGTACTTGTACTGTAATACACGCTACTGCGTGACCGTACTTGTACTGTAATACACGCTACTGCGTGACCGTACTTGTACTGTAATACATGCTACTGTTGACCGTACTTGTACTGTAATACATGCTACTGTTGACTGTACTTGTACTGTAATACATGCTACTGTGTGACTGTACTTGTACTGTAATACATGCTACTGTGTGACTGTACTTGTACTGTAATACATGCTACTGTTGACTGTACTTGTACTGTAATACATGCTACTGTGTGACTGTACTTGTACTGTAATACATGCTACTGTGTGACCGTACTTGTACTGTAATACACGCTACTGCTTGACTGTACTTGTACTGTACTACACGCTACTGTGTGACTGTACTTGTACTGTAATACACGCTACTGTGTGACTGTACTTGTACTGTAATACACGCTACTGTTTGACTGTACTTGTACTGTAATACACGCTACTGTTTGACTGTACTTGTACTGTAATACACGCTACTGTGTGACTGTACTTGTACTGTAATACACGCTACTGTTTGACTGTACTTGTACTGTAATACACGCTACTGTTTACTGTACTTGTACTGTAATACACGCCACTGTTGACTGTACTTGTACTGTAATACACGCTACTGTTTGACCGTACTTGTACTGTAATACACGCTACTGCTTGACCGTACTTGTACTGTAATACACGCTACTGCGTGACCGTACTTGTACTGTAATACACGCTACTGTGTGACCGTACTTGTACTGTAATACATGCTACTGTTGACTGTACTTGTACTGTAATACATGCTACTGTTGACTGTACTTGTACTGTAATACATGCTACTGTGTGACTGTACTTGTACTGTAATACATGCTACTGTGTGACCGTACTTGTACTGTAATACACGCTACTGTTTGACCGTACTTGTACTGTAATACACGCTACTGTGTGACCGTACTTGTACTGTAATACACGCTACTGTTTGACCGTACTTGTACTGTAATGCACGCTACTGTTTGACCGTACTTGTACTGTAATACACGCTACTGTGTGACTGTACTTGTACTGTAATACACGCTACTGTGTGACTGTACTTGTACTGTAATACACGCTACTGTTTGATTGTACTTGTACTGTAATACACGCTACTGTGTGACTGTACTTGTACTGTAATACACGCTACTGTTTGACTGTACTTGTACTGTAATACACGCTACTGTTTACTGTACTTGTACTGTAATACACGCCACTGTTGACTGTACTTGTACTGTAATACACGCTACTGCGTGACCGTACTTGTACTGTAATACACGCTACTGCGTGGCCGTACTTGTACTGTAATACATGCTACTGTTGACTGTACTTGTACTGTAATACATGCTACTGTGTGACTGTACTTGTACTGTAATACATGCTACTGTGTGACTGTACTTGTACTGTAATACATGCTACTGTTGACTGTACTTGTACTGTAATACATGCTACTGTTGACTGTACTTGTACTGTAATACATGCTACTGTGTGACTGTACTTGTACTGTAATACATGCTACTGTGTGACCGTACTTGTACTGTAATACACGCTACTGTGTGACCGTACCTGTACTGTAATACACGCTACTGCTTGACTGTACTTGTACTGTAATACACGCTACTGTTTGACTGTACTTGTACTGTAATACACGCTACTGTGTGACTGTACCTGTACTGTAATACACGCTACTGTGTGACGGTACTTGTACTGTAATACACGCTACTGTTTGACTGTACTTGTACTGTAATACACGCTACTGTTTGACTGTACTTGTACTGTAATACACGCTACTGTGTGACTGTACTTGTACTGTAATACACGCTACTGTTTGACTGTACTTGTACTGTAATACACGCTACTGTTTGACTGTACTTGTACTGTAATACACGCTACTGTTTACTGTACTTGTACTGTAATACACGCCACTGTTGACTGTACTTGTACTGTAATACATGCTACTGTGTGACTGTACTTGTACTGTAATACACGCTACTGTTTGACTGTACTTGTACTGTAATACACGCTACTGCTTGACCGTACTTGTACTGTAATACACGCTACTGCGTGACCGTACTTGTACTGTAATACATGCTACTGTTGACTGTACTTGTACTGTAATACATGCTACTGTTGACTGTACTTGTACTGTAATACATGCTACTGTGTGACTGTACTTGTACTGTAATACATGCTACTGTGTGACTGTACTTGTACTGTAATACATGCTACTGTGTGACTGTACTTGTACTGTAATACATGCCGCGTAGCTTTGACCCTGCCGTGTAGCGTGTAGCTTTGACCCTGCCGTGTAGCTTTGACCTGCCGCGTAGCTTTGACCCTGCCGTGTAGCTCTGACCCTGCCGTGTAGCTTTGACCCTGCCGTGTAGCTCTGACCCTGCCGTGTAGCTCTGACCCTGCCGTGTAGCTCTGACCCTGCCGTGTAGCTTTGACCTGCCGTGTAGCTTTGACCCTGCCGTGTAGCGTGTAGCTTTGACCCTGCCGTGTAGCTTTGACCTGCCGTGTAGCTTCGACCCTGCCGTGTAGCTTCGACCCTGCCGTGTAGCTTCGACCCTGCCGTGTAGCTTCGACCCTGCCGTGTAGCTTTGACCCTGCCGTGTAGCTTTGACCCTGCCGCGTAGCTTTGACCCTGCCGCGTAGCTTTGACCCTGCCGCGTAGCTTCGACCCTGCCGTGTAGCTTAGACCCTGCCGCGTAGCTTTGACCCTGCCGTGTAGCTTTGACCCTGCCGTGTAGCTCCGACCCTGCCGTGTAGCTTCGACCCTGCCGTGTAGCTTTGACCCTGCCGCGTAGCTTTGACCCTGCCGTGTAGCTTCGACCCTGCCGCGTAGCTTTGACCCTGCCGTGTAGCTTTGACCCTGCCGCGTAGCTTTGACCCTGCCGTGTAGCTTTGACCCTGCCGTGTAGCTTCGACCCTGCCGTGTAGCTTTGACCCTGCCGTGTAGCTTCGACCCTGACGTGTAGCTTTGACCCTGCCGTGTAGCTTTGACCCTGCCGTGTAGCTTTGACCCTGCCGTGTAGCTTTGACCCTGCCGTGTAGCTCTGGAGACGCCCCCCATGGACCCGGTCTCCTGTCCCGGCAGCCGGATCCATGTTAGACCGCTAACAGACACCGCCGCTTCCAGGTTGGGTCGGTCCATCCGAACATCTCACCTCAGGAGAAATGGAACGTCCCGGAAACATCACTCCTCCATAATCTGTTAGCGTTAGCTTTAGCTTAGCTAAAGCTCCTCTTGTCCATCAGAGACACAATCTGGACCTTTAATGGAGGTTTAAGTCATTAGAAAACATTTCTGGTGTAAATAATCAGTTTTAATATATTATAGTGACGTGAATGATTGATGAACGATCAGGAACGACGAGCAGACATTCTCCGTGGACACGTCTCAGCCAATAGGAAGAAGATTGCATCATCACCGACTCTCATCCAGCAGCAGCTGCACCAAGGGATGGATCACCAGGGCGATCGGCTCGTTGCCCCGCATCACGTCCAGGGCGATCGGCTCGTTGCCCCGCATCACGTCCAGGGCGGTCGGCTCGTTGCCCCGCATCACGTCCAGGGCGGTCGGCTCGTTGCCCCGCATCACGTCCAGGGCGATCGGCTCGTTGCCCCGCATCACGTCCAGGGCGATCGGCTCGTTGCCCCGCATCACGTCCAGGGCGATCGGCTCGTTGCCCCGCATCACGTCCAGGGCGATCGGCTCGTTGCCCCGCATCACGTCCAGGGCGATCGGCTCGTTGCCCCGCATCACGTCCAGGGCGATCGGCTCGTTGCCCCGCATCACGTCCAGGGCGATCGGCTCGTTGCCCCGCATCACGTCCAGCGCGGTCGGCTCGTTGCCCCGCATCACGTCCAGGGCGGTCGGCTCGTTGCCCTGCTCCTCGACAGCACAGCAGAGGTACAGGCTGGCGTACCTACCTACCCACACACACACGCACACACACACACACACACACACACACACGCACACACACACGCACACGCACACACGCACACACACACACACACACACACACACGCACACACACACACACACACGCACACACACACACACACACACACCTACCTACCTACCTACCTACACACACACACCTACACACACACACACACACACACACACACACACACACACACACACACACACACACACACGCACACACACACGCACACACGCACGCACACACGCACACACACACACACACGCACGCACACACCTACCTACCTACCTACCCCCCCCCCCCCACACACACACGCACACACTTCTTGAGACCAAGAGTTTTACCAGAACAGACAGGAACTCTTTCATTTTCACATCGGCAGCACCGACTCGGCAGCAACGACTCGGCAGCACCGACTCGGCAGCAACGACTCGGCAGCACCGACTCGGCAGCAACGACTCGGCAGCACCGACTCGGCAGCACCGACTCGGCAGCACCGACTCGGCAGCACCGACTCGGCAGCAACGACTCGGCAGCACCGACTCGGCAGCAACGACTCGGCAGCACCGACTCGGCAGCACCGACTCGGCAGCAACGACTCGGCAGCACCGACTCGGCAGCAACGACTCGGCAGCACCGACTCGGCAGCACCGACTCGGCAGCACCGACTCGGCAGCAACAGGAGGAAGTGATTCTCTCTCACGAAGGGACGGTTGAAAAGATCAAAAGTGGACAAAAAAGTCGTGTCATTGACGGACGGCAGTTCTCCCGAATACCCGGACCCCCAGCACACGGTCCCCCTGAGGACCTGAACACCCCCACCCCGCACCGCAAGGATCTTCCCTTCTCTGTCCCCGGTTGAGCCCAGTACATCCATGTCCAGAACCAGTGCTGCCAGTCCTAGCTCCGCCCCCGGTATCTGAGGCTCCAGGAAGTGGCCGTGCGCTACGCCAGGCCCATCTCCTCCAGGACGCTCCTGGGTGACTCCTCCTCCTGTGGAGCAGAGCAAACCAGAAGGACAGGAAAATAATATGTCCCCTGCAAACAATCTGGACAGGAATGTCCTGTGTCCACTATGAGACACGGTCACATGACACAGACTTCCTGTTGGCAGCAGGTGGCGCTGTCGTTAGCCTGAACTCATCATACATGCGCTTTGACCCAACTGACTGTCCAACGAATCGACGAGTCTGAACGATGTCCCAACAGGACACACGCTGCAGGTCCACTCACCTCCTGCAGGAGGTCTGCTTGCTCGATGGCCTTCAGGACGCTCTTCTTAGACGTGTCCTGGATCTCTCCACCAATCAGGAACTCATCCAGAATGAAGTAGGCCTTCTCAAAGTTAAAGATGATGTCCAGCTCACACACCTGCAGACAGTCAGCAGAGCAGGTGTCCTTCAGCGGAACAAGTCTTTGTTCTACCCAACACGTCTAACCACGACTGGACTTCCTCCTTGTCCCGTGAGGCGTCGCCACAGCAACCCAACATTCTCCACTTCACCCTGTCCTTTGCATCGTCCTCCCCAACACCAGCCACTCTCATGTCCTCCCTCACTACGTCCATGTCTCTTCTCCTGGGTCGTCCTCTAGTCCTGTTCCCTGGCAGTTCCATCCTCAGCATCCTTCTACCAATGTAGTCCCCGTCTCTCCTCTGGACATGTCCAAACCATCAAAGAACGGTCTCTCTGACCTTGTCTCCAAAACGTCTAACCTTCACTGTCCCTCTTATTGTCTCATTTCTAATCTTGAACCTCAGCATCTTCATCTCTGCCCCCCCCCCCCCCCCCCCCTAGAACACAGCACGACCCCGCCAATGGACAGATAAGAAAAGCACCACAAGTAACACATTTTAATTCCTTCTTTCAAAGTACATGGAACAATTTCATTTTGGATAAAAAGTCTTTGTTTTTAGGGGTCAGGGAGCAGATCTGTCTGACTTATTGTGAAAGGACTTATCAGGAAGCACTTATTGTGAAAGGACTTATCAGGAAGCAGAATATTAGCTGCTAGCAGGCGTTAGACGTCAGGTGGGACAGAGCAAAGCGCTAAACTACACTTACTATAATAACATTTTTGACATTTGTCCTTACACACTGCATAGTTAGTGTCATCGGTCACAGAGAGAACCGACCAATCAGAACACTCACACTGCCAAAGTATTTATCGAGCAGCTCCACGAAGCGATGGATCACTTCCAGGGTGATCAGCTCGTTGTCCTGCTCCTCAACAGCACAGCAGAAGTACAGGCTGGCGTACCTGTGCGCGCGCACGCACACACACACGCACACACACACACACACACACACACACACGCACACACACACGCACACACACACACACACGCACACACACACACACACGCACACACACACGCGCACGCACACACACACACACACGCACACACACACGCACACACACACGCACACACACACGCACGCACACACGCACGCACACACACACGCACACGCACGCACACACACACACACACGCGCACACACACACACACACACACACACACACACACACACACGCACACACACGCACACACACACGCACACAGACACACACACGCACACAGACACACGCACACGCACACACACACGCACACGCACACACACACGCACACACACACACACACACACACGCACACACACACACACACACACACACACACGCACACACACGCACACACACACGCACACAGACACACACACGCACACAGACACACACTCCATATTGATATTATCAGTAATATTTAAGTAATTTACAGACACGTTTGGAAGGAAAAGTCAGCAGAGCTGCTGTTTGTGGAACGTTATTGGGCTCATACTGACGTTCCTGTCATGCAGTAAAGGTACGAGTCTTTGTGAGTTTTAGAGGACCGGTGATGTTTATTATAATTTAAACAGTCTCCAGATACATCTGCCCTCCAGAGCTTCAAAACACTTCGCTCTGTGTGTGCGTGCAGTGGTAGTAGTAGTGTGCGTGTGTGTAGAATACAAATACAAATAGAAAGCCTTTGTTGTCATCGCATAGTGGATATTGTTAGGGATAAAGTCTCCAACATTGTGATATTAATTTACAAACGCACCGACTCAAGGCTTCCATTTTCTCTCACGCAGCCCGGAGCAACGGTCCGGCACGTTTCCTCCACCAACGGTTTCCGCCTCCCGGAATACCTTTATTTATAAACTTCATGGCTCCACCCCTTGACCTAGTGACATCACTGCCCACCAGATGGGGCTGTTCTTTTCCATACATTACATTACTTTTCTGTTACATTAAACAATGACACGAACACTGAAAATATAAAAACGACCCTGACAGATATACAACGAGATTACCGGTAGCTCCGTTTGGTGCTTAGGTACAACATAAAATACCGAGAGTATTTTGTGGAGTAGCGGCGTGCGTGGAGCCGCGGCGTACGTGGAGGCGCTGATTGGCTTTGCGTAAACCAATCAGATGGTGCTGTGTGTGGGACAATAAAGGATACAGAGTAGTGACTGCAGGCAGGGGGCGCTGCTCCGTCTCGGTACGAGCCACAATGCTGAATGTCGCCCGATCATCACTAACCGTGTGATTCTTGACATTCCCGACGCTCGCTACACTTACATAGGCAATGTGGGTGAAGCGTCTCGCCCAGCCCGAGAGGCATTTGTTACCGGGCTGCACAGAAAGAATAACTAATTTAGAACATTTCCGTTGTATCGATTAAAATAAAACGGTGTTTTATTTTGAAATACCGGATCTTCTCCAACGTAACATTCACCTGTGAATTTCCTCGGTCACATTTTACGTTACGTTAAGTGCATTATATAAAGTTTATTGGTATGATTATATTTCTCTTTTTTTATTAACCCCCCCCCCCCGCCCCCGGTCCAAAAAAATTGCTCGCCATGAAACCGGTCCATGGCAGGAAAAAGGTCAAAGGTCGGGGACCGCTGCTGTAGATCACGACTTCCAGACACCAACCTGAATATTGTCCAGTGACGGCAGCGGAGACACGTCCTACCGCAGCGGAGACACGTCCTACCTTTTATAGACGATCTTCAGGTCCCTCCACTCAAGGAAGCTGCACATCTTTGGTTTCCGGGCCAACACCATCTGCATCAGCTCCCTCACCATCTTCTTCTTGTCCCGCTCAGCAGTGGCCGTGTACCACTTCTGTAAGCGCAGCTTTCCCTGACGGCTGAACAGCAGCATGAAACGCATCTGCAGCGCGACAAAGGAAACGACGGTGACACAGAGGAAACGACGGTGACACAGAGGAAACGACGGTGACACAGAGGAAACGACGGTGACACAGAGGAAACGACGGTGACACAGAGGAAACGACGGTGACACAGAGGAAACGACGGTGACACAAAGGCAACACACGACGGTGACACAGAGGAAACGACGGTGACACAAAGGAAACGACGGCGACACAAAGGAAACGACGGCGACACAAAGGAAACGACGGTGACACAAAGGAAACGACGGTGACACAAAGGAAACAACGGTGACACAAAGGAAACACGACGGAGACACAAAGGAAACACGACGGAGACACAAAGGAAACACGACGGAGACACAAAGGAAACACAACGGTGATACAAAGGAAACACGACGGTGATACAAAGGAAACAACGGTGACAAAAAGGAAACACGCCGGAGACACAAAGGAAACAACGGTGATACGAAGGAAACACGCCGGAGACACAAAGGAAACAACGGTGACACGAAGGAAACACGACGGAGACACAAAGGAAACAACAGTGATACAAAGGAAACAACGGTGACACAGAGGAAACGACGGTGACACAGAGGAAACGACGGTGACACAAAGGAAACGACGGTGACACAGAGGAAACACGCCGGAGACACAAAGAAAACGACGGTGACACAAAGGAAACGACGGTGACACAGAGGAAACGACGGCGACACAAAGGAAACGACGGTGACACAAAGGAAACGACGGTGACACAGAGGAAACGACGGTGACACAGAGGAAACGACGGTGACACAAAGGAAACGACGGTGACACAGAGGAAACGACGGTGACACAGAGGAAACACGCCGGAGACACAAAGAAAACGACGGTGACACAAAGGAAACGACGGTGACACAGAGGAAACGACGGCGACACAAAGGAAACGACGGTGACACAAAGGAAACGACGGTGACACAGAGGAAACGACGGTGACACAGAGGAAACGACGGTGACACAAAGGAAACGACGGTGACACAGAGGAAACGACGGTGACACAAAGGAAACGACGGTGACACAGAGGAAACGATGGTGACACAAAGGAAACGACGGTGACACAAAGACAACACACGACGGTGACACAAAGGAAACGACGATGACACAGAGGAAACACGCCGGAGACACAAAGGAAACGACGGTGACACAGAGGAAACACGCCGGAGACACAAAGGAAACGACGGTGACACAGAGGAAACGACGGTGACACAGAGGAAACGACGGTGACACAAAGGAAACGACGGTGACACAAAGGAAACGACGGTGACACAGAGGAAACCACGGTGACACAAAGGAAACGACGGTGACACAGAGGAAACGACGGTGACACAAAGGAAACGACGGTGACACAAAGGAAACGACGGTGACACAGAGGAAACGACGGTGACACAAAGGAAACGACGGCGACACAAAGGAAACGACGGCGACACAAAGGAAACGACGGCGACACAAAGGAAACGACGGCGACACAAAGGAAACGACGGTGACACAGAGGAAACGACGGTGACACAGAGGAAACGACGGTGACACAGAGGAAACGACGGTGACACAAAGGAAACGACGGTGACACAAAGGAAACAACGGTGACACAAAGGAAACACGACGGAGACACAAAGGAAACACGACGGAGACACAAAGGAAACACGACGGAGACACAAAGGAAACACAACGGTGATACAAAGGAAACACGACGGTGATACAAAGGAAACAACGGTGACAAAAAGGAAACACGCCGGAGACACAAAGGAAACAACGGTGATACGAAGGAAACACGCCGGAGACACAAAGGAAACAACGGTGACACGAAGGAAACACGACGGAGACACAAAGGAAACAACAGTGATACAAAGGAAACAACGGTGACACAGAGGAAATGACGGTGACACAGAGGAAACGACGGTGACACAGAGGAAACGACGGTGACACAGAGGAAACACGCCGGAGACACAAAGGAAACACGACGGAGACACAAAGAAAACGACGGTGACACAAAGGAAACGACGGTGACACAGAGGAAACGACGGTGACACAGAGGAAACGACGGTGACACAGAGGAAACGACGGTGACACAAAGGAAACGACGGTGACACAGAGGAAACACGCCGGAGACACAAAGGAAACACGACGGAGACACAAAGAAAACGACGGTGACACAAAGGAAACAACGGTGACACAAAGGAAACACGACGGTGACACAAAGGAAACGACGGTGACACAAAGGAAACGACGGTGACACAAAGGAAACAACGGTGACACAAAGGAAACACGACGGTGACACAAAGGAAACGACGGTGACACAAAGGAAACAACGGTGACACAAAGGAAACGACGGTGACACAAAGGAAACAACGGTGACACAAAGGAAACACGACGGAGACACAAAGGAAACACGACGGAGACACAAAGGAAACACGACGGAGACACAAAGGAAACACGACGGAGACACAAAGGAAACACGACGGTGATACAAAGGAAACACGACGGTGATACAAAGGAAACAACGGTGACAAAAAGGAAACACGCCGGAGACACAAAGGAAACACGCCGGAGACACAAAGGAAACAACGGTGACACAAAGGAAACACGACGGAGACACAAAGGAAACAACGGTGACACAAAGGAAACACGACGGTGACACAAAGGAAACACGACGGTGACACAAAAGAAACACGACGGTGACACAAAGGAAACGACGGTAACACAAAGGAAACGACGGTGACACAAAGGAAACACGCCGGAGACACAAAGGAAACACGACGGAGACACAAAGGAAACGACGGTGACACAAAGGAAACAACGGTGACACAAAGGAAACGACGGTGACACAAAGGAAACACGACGGAGACACAAAGGAAACAACAGTGATACAAAGGAAACAACGGTGACACAAAGGAAACACGACGGAGACACAAAGGAAACAACGGTGACACAAAGGAAACACGACGGAGACACAAAGGAAACAACGGTGACACAAAGGAAACACGACGGAGACACAAAGGAAACACGACGGAGACACAAAGGAAACACGACGGAGACACAAAGGAAACACGACGGAGACACAAAGGAAACACGACGGTGACACAAAGGAAACACGACGGTGACACAAAGGAAACACGACGGAGACACAAAGGAAACACGACGGAGACACAAAGGAAACACGACGGTGACACAAAGGAAACACGACGGTGACACAAAGGAAACACGACGGAGACACAAAGGAAACACGACGGAGACACAAAGGAAACACGACGGAGACACAAAGGAAACACGACGGTGATACAAAGGAAACAACGGTGATACAAAGGAAACACGACGGAGACACAAAGGAAACACGACGGAGACACAAAGGAAACGACGGTGACACAAAGGAAACACGACGGTGACACAAAGGAAACACGACGGAGACACAAAGGAAACACGACGGAGACACAAAGGAAACACGACGGAGACACAAAGGAAACACGACGGTGATACAAAGGAAACAACGGTGATACAAAGGAAACACGACGGAGACACAAAGGAAACACGACGGAGACACAAAGGAAACGACGGTGATACAAATGATGAATTCCATTGATAGCAGATGGAGCTGGTTCTGATGTGGTTCTGATGGACCGGAGCTGATGTGGTTCTGATGTGGTTCTGATGTGGTTCTGATGGACCGGAGCTGATGTGGTTCTGATGTGGTTCTGATGTGATTCTGACGTGGTTCTGATGTGGTTCTGATGTGGTTCTGATGGACCGGAGCTGATGTGGTTCTGATGTGGTTCTGATGTGGTTCTGATGGACCGGAGCTGATGTGGTTCTGATGTGGTTCTGATGTGATTCTGACGTGGTTCTGATGTGGTTCTGATGTGGTTCTGATGGACCGGAGCTGATGTGGTTCTGATGTGGTTCTGATGTGGTTCTGACGTGGTTCTGATGTGGTTCATCTGTTCATGTGATGATGCTAGCAGCTGATCAGCAGTGGACGCTGCTGCTAACTGAGCTAACTGGATGCTAGCAGCTATACCCTCATTGGTTCATTGGTGCCTTTAATCGAAGCTAACATGCTCCAGCTTCCCGTTGACGCTAGCTGGGACTGACACTGAAAACATTCCGCGCTGTTCTCAGCTTCCAGCCCGAGCCACGGGGCACAGGTGAACGCAGCGCAGGTAGACACTTCCTGTAACCGCACACCTCGCTAGCATTCGCTCAGCCAGGGGACACAGGTGAACGCAGCGCAGGTAGACACTTCCTGTAACCGCACACCTCGCTAGCATTCGCTCAGCGACGAGCCCCACCTTCTCTAGCTGAAGGACACTCACAATTCCGTCCGGTGTTTTCAGTCTGTGGAGTCACGAGCGGAAGGTCGGTCTCCAGGTACCGGTCTCCAGGTACCGGTCTCCAGGTACCGGTCCAACCGAGCCGGAACTAGCGAACTAGCGGAGCCTCTGGTGACGGTCCACTCCGAGCAGCCTCAGCAGGAGCCGGGACAAGCAACACTTCCGCCTTTAGCGCGCATGCGCACTGTGTTGGGAATCTTCTTCGTGGGGCTTATCGGCGGCGAGCCACCTTCTGAAGCAGGTATGGATCAGGCTCCCTTTTACCTCTAGTAGTGTAACTACCCTTATTGAGTCACAACGTATTCCAAATATATTTACCCCCGCCGAAGGGGAGGCGAGGGTAAATATATTGGGTTTGTTTGTCTGTTTGTTTGTCTGTTTGTTTGTCTGTTTGTCTGTTTGTCTGTCCGAGCGCATAACTCAAAAACTAGTAACCCAATCAACTTGAAAGTTTTACACAAACAAGGTTCTGTCCGTGGCTCAGTCCTCCCCGAGAATGGCGTTGATCCGGATCTGGATCCAGATTCTAGAATTATTTTTACATCTGGAATCGTGCCTGTGCTGTAAACTGCCACTTTAAGAGGGAGGGACACGAATGGCATGATGGGAAAAAGAGTCCAGAAGGAGTCTTGTAGTACGTTCCGGAGCAGCAAGCTAGAGCAGGTTTGGCCCCTCTGATCCGGAAGCCCTGTTTACTGTCTCACAAGATCCAATAGTCTTTTGGAGGCGGGGTCTGCAATCTCTGATTGTCTCTCTAGTTAATTTGTATAATAAAATCAATAATTACATTTCCCTTATATTCTTCTAAGTGTCCCCGTGCTTTTTATAAAGTCCATCACCAGCCTCCCTCTCCAAATCGATCGCCTCAGTTTACGAACACTCTAATCTCCAGATAACCCAGCGGTCAGCCCGCCACATCGATAAACAGATCAGACGCCCTCGTCCCGGGACGGGAGACGTCTGGGACACGCCGGGCCGGAGACCCTCGCTTCTGCTGGTTCTGCACGGAGCCCACACGGTTCCTGCCGAGCTTCCCGAAGGCGGTTCTCGTGTTGCATTCAAGGGCAGCCGACAGACCGGCTTCACAAACGTGTTTGAAGATAGGACTGATCTAGATAGTCCAGACTTCGGCGGTCCTTCGTCGGTCCTTCCGTGGTCCAGAGGACGGAACCTCACCCGCTCAACATTGGCTGGCTGGTGCTCAGTCATCAGACGCCATGTTAGTACAAACATATTTTAATAAATATACTGCAAAAGACATTTAAATAAGAACAATAAACGTGTGTGTGCGTGCAGAACTCCGTTGGGTTGTGGGTCAGCCACAGACATCCCTCCATCGTGTCCATCATCTCGAACAGTCAGAAGAATAAATGAACATAAAGTCTTAAAGTCCAGTCAGCCAGAGGTCACATGATTGGTGCAGGTGAGGCGTCATCAGGTGAGGCGGGTACGGTGGTTACTGTCACTGGGGCTGGTGGAACTGACCCATGAACAGAACTGAACCTGCAAACAGGAGGCACACTCTGAGCTGGGCAGCACGACAACGGGACCAGGTCCATTGTGGGTCACAGGGGGGCGTTACAAAGGGGGGCTTACACAGGGGCCTTACACAGAGGGGCGTTACACAGACGGGGGCGTTACACAGGGGGGGGCTTACACAGGGGGCGTTACACAGGGGGGGGGCTTACACAGGGGGGGTTACACGGGGGGGGGGCTTACACAGGGGGGGTTACACGGGGGGGGGGCTTACACAGGGGGAGTTACAAAGGGTGGCGTTGCGCAGAGGGGCCTTACACAGACGGGGGCGTTACACAGAGGGGCGTTACACGGGGGGCCTTACACAGAGGGGCGTTACATAGAGGGGCGTTACACGGGGGGCGTTACATAGAGGGGCGTTACACAGAGGGGCGTTACACGGGGGGGGCTTACACAAGGGGGGGCTTATGCAGAGGGGCGTTACACAGAGGGGCGTTACAGAGGGGCGTTACAGAGGGGCGTTACACAGAGGGGCTTACACAGAGGGGGGCTTACACAGGGGGGGGCTTACACAGGGGGGGGCTTACACAGAGGGGCGTGACACAGAGGGGTGTTACACAGAGGGGCGTGACAGAGGGGCGTTACACAGAGGGGCGTGACAGAGGGGCGTGACAGAGGGGCGTGACAGAGGGGCGTGACAGAGGGGCGTGACACAGAGGGGCGTGACACAGAGGGGCGTTACAGAGGGGCGTGACACAGAGGGGCGTGACACAGAAGGGCGTTACACAGAGGGGCGTTACAGAGGGGCGTGACACAGAGGGGCGTTACAGAGGGGCGTGACACAGAGGGGCGTTACACAGAGGGGCGTGACAGAGGGGCGTGACACAAAGGGGCGTGACACAGAGGGGCGTGACACAGAGGGGCGTTACACAGAGGGGCGTTACAGAGGGGCGTTACACAGAGGGGCGTTACAGAGGGGCGTTACACAGAGGGGCGTGACACAGAGGGGCGTTACAGAGGGGCGTTACACAGAGGGGCGTTACAGAGGGGCGTTACACAGAGGGGCGTGACACAGAGGGGCGTTACACAGAGGGGCGTTACACAGAGGGGCGTGACAGAGGGGCGTGACACAGAGGGGCGTGACACAGAGGGGCGTGACACAGAGGGGCGTGACAGAGGGGCGTGACACAGAGGGGCGTTACACAGAGGGGCGTTACACAGAGGGGCGTTACACAGAGGGGCGTGACAGAGGGGCGTTACAGAGGGGCGTGACACAGAGGGGCGTGACACAGAGGGGCGTGACAGAGGGGCGTGACACAGAGGGGCGTTACCTGTGCGCTTGTGCTGGATGAGGAAGAGGAAGGGTCGGTCCAGGGTGATCTCCTCCACAGCCATGCGCGAGAACATCACGGCAGCTGAGAGAGGGAGACAGATGGCATTACCAGCAGAACCGTGACCCGCCCACCCAGAACCACCGCTGGTAGGCCTACCTGTTGCTGCTGCTCCTTTGGTTCCTCGCTCATCCACCTCAATGGTTACCCTCTGAACGACCTTGGACACACACAGCCTTTCGTCAGCTGGAGGGCAGAAGCACACGGGTCAAACATGGACCTGTGGTTCTTATTGTGGATGCCCCCCCCCTTCTTACTGGTGATGCGTGTAAAGTCGGCGGTGGCGAGGTTGAACATGTCTCCCAGGCCCAAGCTGAGCAGAGCGGGCTTCAGGTTCACTTCGGAGTTCAGAGCAAACCTACAAACACACAAACCCTCAGTTCAGTGAGCAGCACCAGCGACCACCGGGCCCAACTCCACGCGACCCACCCACCTGGGCACTGCCAGCTGTCTCCTGGCGTTCCTCAGCGTTCCTCTCCACTGGTGAATCCTCGGGCTGCTCAGATCCACGGCCAGAACACTCAGCGGCACCTCGGGCTCCACAGGGGACACCAGGAACATACTGAGTGAGTCTCCTTCGTACGGGACCTCGATGACATCATAGTCCACGCCGTCAGCAGTCACAAATTCACCTGAGGAGGAAAGAGGAGATGGATGTGTGAACGTGTGTGTCATCACCGGGCCACCGGGCCACCGGGTCAGGTGCAGCCTACCGAATTGGAAGCGGTTTGTGAGTCTCATCATGTGCACAGGAACACTGCTCCCATTAGCACAGTGGAACATCCTCTCCTGGGTCAGCCTGGGGTCAAAGGGAACCTTCCACCGGCCCTGGAAGTGAAGCGCGTTCAGCAGGACCAGCCGGGTCTCGTCAGTCAGCGACCCGGCAGCCAGGAACTCAGGGATGGTGCCTGCTGTGTGGTCCGAGACCCAGGAGTTCAGGATGCCAACTGCCTGCTCAGGCCTGCTGAAGTCCAGCTGGTGGGGGCGGGTCTGGAAGGCCTTGGCCAGGGCCCGGCGATAGCCCTTCTCTAGGCCCATGTTCCTCTCCACCATGATGCCGCTGGCCGTCTCCACCCCCTCTTCACTGGACAGGTCCCACTGCAGGAGGCGCTGCTGGCGAACCATGCCCCGCCCTACGGGACAGGGGGAGACTGTTTGACACCCCCCCCACCAAGGATCACAGGAAGAAGACTAAAACGGTTCCGACTGAACGTAAAGTTCACGTCGTGTCACACGCCCGCGACACGAAGGAAAATCAAGATGAAGAAAAGCTTGTTCTGTTCTCAGCAGAACCATAACGAGGACCTCGTTCAGGTGCTGCCCCGCCCCGCCCCGCCCCGCCCCGCCCAGCGCCGCCCTCACCTTGCAGAGAAAAGCCCAGAGCAGAGGTTAAAGCCTTCAGGGTGCTTCCAGCGGCGCCGAGCTGAGCCATGGCCAGGATGGAGGACAGGCCGTGAGGGGACAGGACCAGGTTCTGGTCCCCGGAGCTCTGGGACAGCCGCAAGAACACTTTCAGTCCAAAGTCAGTCTGTTTGTCCTGGAGGGAGGCCGCCGCCCCCCTGCTGACCGCCAGCAGCAGGGCAATATACACGCAAAGCATCCTGGGAAACAGAAGAGAGCAGATTGGTTTGAATTTGACTCTTTGGCTGCGCTGACGCGTCACCACGGCAACCAACACGGCAGGAAGGCGACCGCTGCACCTCCATGATCTGTGTGTGTGTGTGTGTGTGTGTGTGTGTGTTCCTTTCCACATGCAGTGCGTGATAAAAACAGAGTGTTGTGAAGAACCCGGAGACGCTCTTTGGTTCTGTTGTGAAGAACCCGGAGACGCTCTTTGGTTCTGTTGTGAAGAACCCGGAGACGCTCTTTGGTTCTGTGTGGCTTTCTGGAAAACAATCAATGTTGACGTTTAGGCCCCGCCCCCTGCGATCGCCACACCGGCCCCCCATCAGAGAAGGGAAACGTTAGGTGGCCCTCTCAGGAAAAAGTCTGGGGAGCCTTGATTTAGCACTGGCGTGGGCAAACTTGTCCAAATGATATCATTAAATTAAATGATTATAATTAAACTTCATTCTTTGACCTTTTCCCTGTAATGCTGCCTGTAAAAGGCAAAATCCTTTCATTTATATTAGTTCACACAAACACGCCATCCAACGGCTGGATGCTAACGCTGCTAGCGCCTGCTTACCCAACGGCTGGATGCTAACGCTGCTAGCGCCTCCTTACCCAATGGTTGGATGCTAACGCTGCTAGCGCCTGCTTACCTTTGAGTTGAATGTGTGTGAAGGAGCAGAGTGCTTCGGCTGGCTCTCTTCTCTCCAGCTGCTTCAGTCGGAATGTCTCAACACACTTCTGGGTTTTTATTGGGTAGAGCTGGGGGCCTGAAGCCCCGCCCCCACCCACGCACACACAGAGTTGTTAGCGGTGATGACTGTCTGCGTTTGGAGCGTGACTCAGCACACGGGAACTCCAGCGCTCGCAGGAAGACGCTGACCTCAGAGCAGGAGGTTCTCATCACTATCCGTTTCCATGGAAACGTTATTTTTAGGTTCCCTCTGGCCATCATTGTGTCACTTTGGAGATGGAGGCATGGAACAACTTCCCTTTAACAGGCAGAAACCTCGGACAGAACCCAAGGCTCATGGTGGACGGACAGCAAGAATTGACTTTAGAAGAAGAAACGTTGGCTTGCTAGCAGAGCGAACATGCTAACGCTACGACCTGTGCCTCTCTGTGTTTGGTCACTTCCTGTTTCATCTCGTTTCATTGATCATGTTGACGCGGAACTGAAGCCCAGCGGGTCTGGCGGCGTCTATTTAACTTCTGTCTTCCTGAAGTCCAGATTGAAGGACACACCCACCGTAAACTGCCCTCTTTTTACCGGCGTATTTTCATGAACATCTCATCAGTGACGTCACATGACACTGATCAACAGGGGTTAAAGGTTGGCTGGGGCGAAGCCCCGCCTTCAGGGGATGGACTGAAATGCATGGAGCGGACACAAGAACCATGTTTGAATCTCAGCGCTGATTTCTGAACCAACTGGAACTGAATTGATGATTATATAATCCATAAAGTTTAGCTCCTCATTGACGACGCCCCCCGAAGGAGAACAAGAACCGGAAGAGGGTTCCGAAAAACCCAAACAGCCCCGATAAACACACGCAGACGTGAAGTGTACACACAACGATCAATACCAGCTGAGTCAGCAAGCAACCAGGCAACACACACACACACACCTACACACACACACACACACCACTGTACATCTGGCCAGAGGCAGAAGTCGGCTTTTCATCTGGGCCCCATTTACACTCCTTACTTTTTTACCTCAGGTCTGTTCACCGTCAGTGACGCACCCCCCCCCCCCCCCCCCCCGGAACAAGAACCAAACTTAAGTCTAACCTGACAGGAAACAGACAAAAGCATGCTTAATCACCGTAATGAGTGTTAAAGCGGCGATGTGCAAACACACGTCCAGCCTGACTCACTGCTCACACAACCAGCAACAACTTTCCTTTCCACTGCTGGGGGGGGGGGGGGGGGGGGCTCAGAGGGCATGTGGAGGTTGA